>NW_026516309.1:0-161130 GCF_025602895.1 Polychytrium aggregatum | reverse complement strand
GAGTCCAAGCGAGATTTCCTCTTCAATCTCCTTCTCGGAGATGGCCACATCTCGCGGGTAGAGCTGCTGGACGACCTTGCGCTCGCGGTCGCAGATCACCAATCGCGGCTCTCCTGTGATTGGAAGAGGTCAGGGCAGCCACTGCCTGGTTAAAGAGAAGCTCTGAGGAGAGAAGGCCAATAGTGCGTGTGCGTGCACACCCAACCAAGATACGTGCGATCGACCCATCATCCAGTGCTCGAGCCATCGCCGAGATTGGGCCAGCCAGATGCACTGCCATGCTGGAGTCAGTGTCCACAAGTCAGCGATTACCATTGTCACTGTCGCCGAAGAATATGATCGAGAGCTTGCCCCGCACCCACGAGAATCCCTCGAATCCGACCAGGGTGGTATCGACCCGGACCGAAGTACCCTAGCAAGATAGACGGCAAGGAGAGCCTGGAGTGTTGGTCGAGATGTGTGTGTCCCACAGTGCATGATGATGGCAAGTTGAGGGGGGGGGCCTTCTGTCCATTCGCACCCACCTTTTTGTAGATCTGGATCCGACAGGGCGGTGATGGCGGCGGTTCAGAGTCAGTCGCTCGATACAGTCCAGCGATCTGTGCTTGGATCGGCCCGAGAGCTATACTCACTTTGTAAGTGTCGGACGGACAAAACGAGCTCAGGAACGGCACCCAGCTCTTGAATTGCCAGTGGATCTCCAAGTAAAAGTCCTGGGCGCAAACGGACGTTGACTGGTTAGCACCGGCCGATGGAGCTTCGCTGAGAGATACTCAATGCCAACACCGGAGCCTTACTTTGATGTCCTGAGGCGTGGAGATAATCGGTCAGCATCGACACAGACAGCTTATTCTGCGTTACATTGTCCATGCAACCGCAATGGCTCCCATGCGGCGGCAGCACACCTAGCATCGCTGTGCATGCGTGTGATGGACGCAAGTGAGAGCGCCAGGGCGGTGACTCGCGCTCCTCCAAGGCCACAGACCCGCCAGAGCACCAGAGAAGCACCATAGCGTCAGATAGCGTCAGATACTCTACCGTCGAGAGATCCTGCAGCAGCTTCTTGCCCTTGTCCTCGAACCACAGCTGGAAGTACTCCCTTCGCTTCAGAAACACGGACCGGATGGTCTCTCGGTCGCCGTAGCTGATGGCCTCCTGGAAAGGATCCCATCCTTGAGAGTTCTTGAGCATGACGCTGGCGCCGCCATCCAGCAAAAGCTGGACGCACGCCTTGCGGCCCAGAGCGATAGCGAGAGTGAGTGGCGTTTGCCCCCTGAACAGAACATCGACTCCTGGATGGGGTTTCTGCGCCTCAAGAGCGTCTTTGAGGCCGCTGGTGTTGTCGAGGAACACAAGCCGATGGAGAGAGTAGTCGTTAGCGGCACCGGCGGCACCGGCGGCATCCATGGCTGCGGCGGGCGGAATCAGGGGTGGGAAGATGGATGGTCTGCTCTGAGAGCGGGGTGCTGTGTCGAAAAGAAGACAATCCGGGACACTCTGCTCGCCGTCGTTGTCGTTGTCGTCGTCGCCGTCGCCGTCGATAGATGGGCCTCTTGTGGAAAGCGCGCCGATCACCAGCGCCAATCCCCGACAGCCAATCCAGCCAGCCGGATCGAGCCGGCGTGCGCAGCGCCAGGGAGAAAACGATCCACACCCGACAAACGCAGCTCATCCCCAGATCGCACGACGGGGCTGCAGAGCATCGGCAGCAACAAGTAGAGGCGCAGAACGCAGCGACACAGTCGGATTCACAAACCCCAGGCCGAACAGCGAATTGCCGACCCTCGATATCCACGCACCTGTCCGTCATCTCCCCGCGCTGCAACATCCAACACCCAACATCCAGCACTCATCCAACACCATGCCCGAGCAACCGACCCGACTCCAGATCCGAGAGCCAGATCCGCCCCATGGCGGACTCTGCAGGGCACGCTCTCGAGGGCCGACGGGTCCCTCAAAGTTCAGCTTCGGTACGGATCCAGAGCCCGTGCATAGACCCTCTGGCAACGCAAATCCGTCTCGATCGACCTTCATTTGCATCTTCGCATCGGCCGATGGGGCCGCCTCGTAGCCCAGCCATGCGGGGCCACTGGCTGAGCAGTTGCCCAAATGCAGCGTTTGATGTACGCTCTGTCGGTGCTGCCTCTGACACAAGCTGCCTGTGCAATTGTCCTTCGATTTGGCAGACAAAACCGCGGTGATGGCTTCGGTGTTTGGTCCCATGGAAGTCAAGATCCGTGACGAGCTTCTGGATAAAGCCACCGTTGAGGTCGTGCTGCAGCCCATCGAAGGCCATGCATGTGAGTTGGCGTACTTGCGTCCAGACAAGGCCTGCAGAGGGATCGACAGCAAGGATCGGTCTGGCTTCAGTCTTCCACCACAGCGATAGCATCTCATGCGGCGCGATAGAGATCCATTCTCCTCGCTCTGGCGACACCACCACTAATCCGACCCCGATTCAACCAGCAACCACAGAAAAGTACTACGAGCAGATCATCCGCCAGACTGTCGAGTCCGTTGCCCTGATAGCGCTTCATCCCAGGACGCTGATTCCGCATCACCTGCCAGATTCTGAACGACGATGGATCGGTGCGTTTCGACCTGGTGACGGCCTGGCGATATCTGCTTGCCACAATCGGGCCTTCGTGGGGGGAGGGACTTGAGCGTTCTTGAGTCGCGGCCCGCATCCACCAACTTGACGCTGCGTCGATCTGCATTGCCGACTCACACCGTCCTCGGGATCCTGGGCCCTGGATCGACGGCAGATTCTCTCGGCAGCCCTAAATGCGACAATGTTGGCGCTGGTCGACTCTGGAATCCCGCTAAAGTGCATGGTTGCCTCAACGACCTGTGCCGTCACTGCAAACGGACAAGTTCTGCTGGACCCAACACGAAGCGAGATCGAGGTGGGCATCGGTGTCGTCGTGCTGTCCGATCCAGCCTCGCGGGCATCTCGGGTGCTGGTAACTGATGCGGTCCGTGTTTCGTCTGCGTTTACTGCTGTTGTCGTTCAGACGGCCAAGTCGGTCCACATCTTTGCCTTTGAAAGCTTGTCAGGCAACCTGGTCGCAAATGAGTCGATTGGTCCGTTTACAGAGAAAGAGGTTAGCATCTGCGTTGCTCGCTTATGGGGCGCACTGGGTTTGAGCACGCCATTTGGGGTCAAAGAGTCGCTCGCCTGCCTATACCAAGCCGCTTTCTCACATCCTGCAACCCACCGGCCTATCTGCAACCCAGTATACTGCATGCCACCAGCTCTGCCAGGCTGCGTCTGAGAAGATCCAGGCATTCATGCGTGCCTCGATCGAGCGCAAGCTGAAGAAGGACCATCGATTGCTCTGATATGGCGATTGCCCGGCTCGTGTCATTTGCCAGGAGCGTTGGATGAGCTCGCATGGGCTTGCATGGGCTTGGATGGGCTTGCATGGATGATTCGTGACTTCTGTCAACGAACAAGTACATCGCTGCCGTCCTCCCGAGCCCCGTCTTTGCTGCGACGCAATCGCTCTGCTCTCCAATATACGTCATAGGACACTGGACTTGCGTGGTCGGTTCCCGCGGAGACCATCGAGTCGGCTATACTGTCTGCGACATCCATCGGGCCACTTGTGAAATCGCTGCACAATCCCAGATCACATCGCTTGTGCTGATCACCTGCCGCACGTGTGCTCTGAGACAACGAACAACAAGCCGATCTGCTCGGCCAGATGCCTTTTCGTCATGACAACCATTTTCTGCTGCAGCGACGCCCGCTGCCCACCCACAGATGGATCAAATCTTGAATGCACCAGAGGGCAGCGAGGGACTGACCGGGCTCCCTGTCGAGATCATCGGTGAGTTACCCGCCGATGCCGCCATCAACGATCAACCAGCTCCAGGCGGGCGTGTGTCGTCCTGGCTATCACTCACCGTACCCTCCGCTGGCCGACAACCGCAGATGCGATTTTTCATTGCCTGCAGCGAGACGTCCGGGCACTGGTGGCACTTTCATCGACATGTCGGTGCCTGAGGGCTCGCTATACGGTTTCTGCGCCGCTCTGGAGGCTGCTGCTCTTCGAGACCAAGTGGAGACGCACCCCCCGCTTTCCCGACATTGTCCCCGGCGCCCTGACCGAGACCGAGTTCAAACGGGCTTTCATGGAGCGATGGGAGGATCGCTCGCTGACCCGCAGCCGTGTCCGCAAAGCGCTCTTGACCCTTATCGATGTGCGTTCCGCACCGCCGTCCCAGCGAATGCATATCTGGATGCCTATGCACGAGAATGAGCTGCCTCGCTCTGGACTTGCGCCGGACTCATGAAAACGCTTCTTCTTCCAGACATCGTTCACCCACCTGCAGGTTCAAGAGGACTCTTCAGCCGAAGATGGCTTTGGCGATCGTGATCGCGCCTGGATCGACGGTGATGTCTCGGCGGACATTCGCCTGGCTGAGCTGGAAAGCAAGTACTCGCTCCATCTACCGGAGGATGTCTACGAGCTGATGCGGTGCTTCCAGAGCCACACCGACCGCTCGGACCAGCAAAACTATCTGTTCCGGAGCACTGAGCACACCCGTGGATACCGGCTGTTGCCGCTTGAGGAAATCCAGGCCATCCACGACGCCGCACCCGAAGACCAGTCCTTTTACACTCCAGAGGCATGGCGCCTGGAGCTCGAAGAGATGGGCGAGGATTTCCGGCTCACGGAAGAGTCGGCCCTGTGGATGCCGCTATTTGCGCTGAAGGATCCGTCGGCCAACTTTGGCATCCTCTTTGTCGATCTGGATCCGCCCCGGCCTGGATCGGCTGCGTCGCGGATGTACCAGCTGAATACATTCTCGGGGATTCAGTACGGCGAGTCGCCCGTTTGGGAAACAATTTCGCCATCGGTCCTGGATTTCCTGGAAGCATGTGCCGTAAGTACTTGCTCACTGCTCGACGCCGCTGCCGTTCGTCTTGCTCGTTCTGATCACACCGGCTCCCTTCTTTCCGTGCTCCTCAGAGAGAAGCCGCAACCAACCCAAGCGCATATCACAGCACGCCTCTGCTTCGCTTCATGGCGATGTGAATCGCTACCGCAGCCAGAGGCATCTCGTTCGCATTTGCACAATCTCTCGCGGCTGCCTGATGCCATGCAAAGCCCCATATAGCAGAGCAGTCTCGCCCAGCCAATATCCGAGGGCGACGCCTGCGATCACGTGGTGCCGGCCTGGAGAAAAGTTGTGCGGAGGGCGGCGAGGGCAGCGAATGTGCTCTGCGATCCATCTATTCCTCCGATCCGCAGCAGCAGCAGCAGCAGCAGCAGCAGCAGCAGCAGCAGCAACTTGGCCGAGACCCAGGCAGGCATTCTCCCCAAGCCCTGCCACCGCCCTTCAATCCAATGATGGCCGTCCCGTCGCCATGCTTGCTGCGCGGACCGGTTGTTTGTCGGCTCGGCCAGAGCACATCATCGACCTTGCGCTCGCTGATCCAGGCCGCCTGGACACCGACGAGGCAGATGCACATCGGTTCGCCCAGGCTCGGCGGGCCAGCCAAGTCCAGCCTGCGGACCATTTGCTCCCGACCATTCCTGCCGTCGTGGACATGCAGCACCGGCTTGCAATCCCGCGACCCGATGCAAGTATGGCGGGGCCCCAGCGCTCTCTATGGCCTTCGCCGCCATCACAGTTTGCCAAGCCCCCATGCAGCTGCGGGGCGTTGGTCAACCGTCGTCCGATCGCTTGGCCAGGGACTTGGATTCATCTCCGCAACCTCGCGACGGTTTCTGGCGGGACTGGCGGCGGCATCGCCGTGGCCTCGGCCGAACTCCCGGGTGCTTCTGGGTAATCGGCTGCCCAAGCAGCTCCCGTGGATCCGTATCCGATCCATCCAAGCCTCAAGCCGGTCGCATCGTCTTCCGACATCGCATCGTCCTCCGATCGAAAACGCCGAGTCGTTCGTGCCCACCCGGAAGCAGCTTCTGTCGGCCGTACCAAACTTTTGGCCACGTTTCCGGCTCCGGCTCCGGCTGTTCTTGATGGGCCGGATCCGACCTTGGAAAATGGATGACATTCTGGCCATGTTCTCGTGGATCTTTGTCGGCAACACGGTCTTCATCCTGGCCGGGACGACGACATTTGTCTCCCTGTTTGTGTTTGCGATCAACAGCCTGCAGTTCCAAGGTAGGAGCCTCGCCCTTCTGCGAATCGATGTCTGCAGATCGTGCAGGGCTTTCTACGATCCAGCCGTGCCTGACCTCTGCTGCATCCGAGTCGGAGCAGCGCCCCTGCCAATACACCTCACCGACACCCATCCATCTCGCTTCCCTGAACAAATACAGAGTACTTTGCCAAGAAGATCAGCGACTACCTGACTCACGAGACAGGTTTCAACATCACGTTTGAATCGGCCATCGTTCCAAACTGGCGCGACGGCACCCTTGGCCTCAAGAACGTCGAAGTGCTCTGCACCGGCGACAGCTATCTTGGCTTGGTGAACTCGCAAAGGAAAGAAAAGGGTCTCGGTCCAATCACCCGCGACGAGATGGATCTCAACTGGACGTACTGGGACCTCACCATCCGGAGCGTCGATGTGACGCTGTCGCTCTGGCGCCTGATCGAAGGTACGGCGCCTAGCTGCTGCTGCACGAACGACCAAGGAGAGCTTGCTGGAGAGTGTGGAGTGGCCTATCTATTCCACAGGCAAGATGCTGGAATACGTGGCCTCCAACGATTGACCTCTCGTGACCGCATGCAGGACGAGGGCTCGTCAAGGAATGTACGATGAAGGGCGTCCGCGGCGTCGTAGGTAAGCCGCAGGCTTCTTTCTCTTGACGGTGCTCGCTGCCAGCTCGCCGATACTCTCGTCGATCGGAAAGAGTCCTCGGTTAGTGTGCAGTGAGAAGCCGTCGCCGCGACTGACTCTCTGCCCCGCCAGATCGACGGCACATCTGGTGGGATCCAAACTGGGTCCCGTCCTGTCGGGAGCCCCAGCCCAACGACTTTGAGCTCGACAAGTTTGTGATCGAAGATCTTTTGGTGACCGTCCACAATCCAAACTTCCGGCCATATCAAATCTCGGTCTTCAACGCAGAGCTTCCGCTGTTCCGCAAGCAGTGGCTGCTCTATGACATGTTCTGTGCCGACTCGATCGTTGGTACCTTTGACAACTGTCTGTTCAGCGTCCACAAGCCGCAACAGCACGACGTGCCCGAGGAGGACGAACGCGGAGTCAAATGGGCCAAGATGGTGAGCGATGCCGCCCGGCAGGGTTCTGAATGTCGGCTGGTTGCTCACAGACGCTGCTGTTCGAGCCACTAACAAATCTGCCACTCGCCATTCACAGTCCCATTTGAAGATGAATGGCTTGCCCATCGCGCACATGAATATGGGTGCCACAGGTCCCTTTGGATGGATTACGAATGGCACGGTCGACATCGATCTGCATATCCTGATCCCGCAGCTCCTCGAAGACGACATTGTAGAGCTTATCCAGGAGGAGATCAACGAGATCAAGTCGCTTACCATCGACAAGATCGAGGAGGCGATTCTGGTGTATCCACACGAGCGTGAGGAAGACCTTCTGATACGTCGCGGCCTGGTCCAACAGTCTGCTCCGCAGCCCAAGCAAAGCCCGGCAATGGTATCGAACAGCTCGCACAGATCTGCGCGCGAGCTGGAGCAAAGTCACGAGCAGCTGATCGAGCCCGCAGTCCTGGAGGAAGAACCGGCGGAACCACCGTCGATGCTGATGTTCTGGGAAGTCAAGCTGAACGATCTCAAGGCCTCGGTGCCGCTGTCGAGCCCACATATTTCCTACATGAACAACGCCTTGATCCGCCCGATCGTCGCCTATATGAACAATAACCGAACGACTGTGCCCATTGCCTTCTCGGCCAAGATGGATCTGGTAAGTGGCGTGCCGCGCATCGGTCCCGATCAAAGCTGTCGTCCGCACATCCTGTACATCTTGCGGAATAGGGTGCTGGGCACGGCTGGAGCTCATTCATGTGTCTCGCGTCGCTAATCCAAATCATGGCTCTGTCGGTGATCGCGATCCAGACAAAGTTCGACGGCGCTTGGGATGTTTATGCCGCTGGCATGGTCGACGTTCTTGCTGAAGAGGTTGGCAAAGCCTTCACGGCGCTCGTCGAAAACGAGCACGAGCGCTCCCGGCGGATACGACAGGTTGGCCTCTGGAGCATCCAGAGCGTCACCAAGAATCTGATGACCGTTATGGACTACGCCCGTGGCATGAAGGGGTGGTCGGACTACAGCAACACCAACCCCTGGTACGCCGGCAATCCTGTCCGGTACCTGTGAGCAGCGACCGGCGCTGCAATCCTGTCGCCACGCCCGCAGCCCAACCCGTTTAACTTCCTCTTGCTGCTTGCTTGTTGTTGAATTTGATCTTCCATTTGACCCCTCCCATCTACCACCCAGCCCGTAGCGGTTGCTCCTGTTTTATTTTCGCTATTCTAGTTGTATTCTGTTTTCTTGCTTGTCCTCTACCGCCGAGAATAGCTGCCGGCGCTCGCTAAGCTTCTGTCTTGCCTCTTCAAATCACCTTGTTGTATTGATTGCTCATTTCTGCGAATGCCACTCCCGAGCTTTGTCAGGCCTCTCCCTCACGGCAACGATCCTGGGAAATGAAGACTATTATCGTAACCACACTGGCGTCTCCGCTACCCCGTCCTGCCGTCGTTGTTGCTGTTGCTGTTGCTGTCTTTTGTTGTGCACAATCGGTTAGTGGGAAGGCGCTCTCGTGGACAAACCTGGCTGATCGCCATGGGCGATGGATCTTTCCTTCGCACCTGGGTATCGCTCTATGCGCACCACGGGGAGACAAACCCTGCGAGGACACAATGACCAGAGTCGACCCAAGCGCAGAGGCAGCGATTAGGGAGGGGGCGAATCTTGCGGTGGCCTGACGAATCTTGCTTGCTGCGAGTCTCTGTCGTCGACACTGCCGCAGAGCGACATATTGCTCTGGGCGCCTCCGCCCCCAATCCTCCCCCTCAACGTCATCCACCGCCTGCATACGCATACGGCTGGCAATCAGCCCCTTCATTGCCACACAAGCAGCGCTCCACCCTTGACCGCATCATATCGTCGGTCTCAGCCTCTATTATTGGGTCACCCGATGCCCGATCCTGTGTGATTGCGCGCCTCGAGATCGCTGGCCGTACTCTGCCGAAGAGTTGCACTGCTTCTATTTGTGCGCACGCCGACGAGGATGTCCTCGCCCTCGCCCTCGCGGGAAGTCAATGCTGCTGCTGCTCGGGCAGAGCCAGCGGGCTTGGGTCGAACGAAAAGCACAACAAGAGCCCCGCATCAGATTCGTTTCTTGCCACGTCGCCGGTCTGCAACTTGGGCGCTCCACAACACCCCGACTCGTATTTCTTTCCCACGGGCTCACCGACCCGCCAACCCAACTGCAGCCTGAGCCCACCCCGGCCGAGGGTCCTGCTCCATATTGGTTTCCGATTTGGCTCTCGTCGCAAGCAGGCCCTCGCAACTTACTCGCCCGTCCCGGTCCCAGATTGCGGCCAGCAGCGCGGGCGTTTGTCGTCCAAGCAATTCTGCAGCTGCCCATCCACACCCGAGCGATTCCGGCTTTGCACTCTCCGAACCACCAACGACACATCCACCACTCACACCTATCCTCCATCCATGTCCGCGGGTGAAACCGAGCCAGAGCTGAATCTTCCGGGATCCGCTCAGCAACATGTCTCCGAATGCCCGTCAGGGCGCTACCTCAAGTCGCACTCTGGGTCAATGGCTGCCTCGCGAGCGTCCGCTCTGGGACCCAGCGCGCATGCTCTATCGAAGGAGAGCACCCAGACGCTGTTCCCAAAGAATTCGGGCCTCAACATCACCAACCTGAGACCCATTCGAACGGCATATCGCAGCGGCTCGGCTCCACCCGTCTCGGGGTGGGTCGGCTCGCCATCGCCATCGCCATTGCCATTGCCATCGCCATTGCCATTGCCATCGTCGCCGCCATCAATCGAATCCAGGCTACCATCGGGCTATCCGTCCACGGCCCCGGTCATGGTGTATCCACCCTCTCGTTTTGGATCGGCCTCAAAGTTTTCGTCGGCTATGTCTCGCCAGCCGAGCCCATATCGCATCATCGCCCCATCGACAACCTTGCCCTCTCCCGATTCACACCATGCAATCCTCCATCCGGCCCACGGCTCACCCGGAGAGCTGCCTGCATCGCCAGTGCTCCATATCAGCCCAAGCAATACTCCCTCTCAGCACCAGCAGCGACGCGAACCCATCCATGCCGTCAACCGCCGCTGGAACGAAATGATGGCACATTCCGCCCCACCAAACCTAGAGTCGGCAGGGAGCACCCCAATTGGAGCGAGTGGAAAGGACGAGCCCCGAGTCCGACTGACCAAATCGAACTTGAGCTCTGCAAACGCGAGCGCATCACTCCGAGCCGTTAAGAAGGAGATCCGGTTCTCGGACACAATCATGTATCGGCAGTTCTCAGCCGCGAGCTCAGACTCGATCGCAGACACCTGGAGCGAACTTGATCCTTCGTTCCAGTCGCATGGCGGATACTCGTTCAACGACGGCGAAGACTCGGATGTGGAGGAGCTCTCGACGTGCAAGATAGAGAGCGATGAAACCGGGAACGAGGCCTCGGACGAAGACGAGGACCACGACAGTATCGACGGCGGTCGCCGAGAGTCGCTGTTCCAGAACAAAGGCCGTATTGCACAGCCAGCATCGTTCTCGCATCCGTGCAAGTCTCTTTCTCATTCGAGCTGGCTGCACTCTACGACCCTGGCTGGCGACGGCTTCAATGCAGACATCGGTCCTGGAGGCACCAGCGGCCGGAGCAGCAGCGGCGCCAGCAACGATATCAAAAGCGGATCCTCTCTCTTTGCTCGAGGCCACCCTCCAGCCTCAACCGAATCGGTCGGCGGCCGCCCCTCAGTCCTCGCCACCGAAAACCGAGTCGCTCTCCTTCCAAAGCCGCCAGACGACGATGCAGTCTGGTCGGTTGGCATCACTTTCACAAGATCGTCAAAAACCCCGGCAGCACGGCGCCCCGACGAGCCCCGGGACTCGCCCAGACAGCTGGAGCACATGGACTCAATGACGTCTCTTCCAGGAAGCATTGTGCCGATACTGGCGATACAGCCCCAGCCGCCAGCCGGGGCTGGAGTCGTTCTCTCGGGGTCAGACCACCCGCGAGAGCCAATCTCCCTTCCAAAGCCGTCCACCAGCGATCTGATCAAGCTCGAGGATTTTGCCAGTGACCCCGAACCCCTCGAACCACACGCACCCAGCACCCAACCTGGCTTTCCCACGCCTGTCCACCCACATGTCTATGACCCAGGGGCATCCGCCAGACCCATTGGACAGACCGCCTTGGGCTCGACTACTCCGGATACTAAATCTGCGAGCCCGTCGAGCCTGCGTTTTGCGGATAGAGCCAGCTCGTCACCGCCTCCGCCATCGCCATCGCTGTTCGGGAATAATCCAAGCGTCGAGTTCCGCCTTGGACAGGCAGTGTCGACTATGCCCCGGCCGCTATCTACGCTGGACAGCGGCTATGACTCTATGCGAAACTCCGAGACAGTCTTAGGAGAGTCGGGTGGCCACCTGGCCCATCTCGAGGCAGCGCTGCCCACTGAGTCCATCAAAGCCTTTGATCCACCCAACCTGCTTCTCAAGGCAACAACCAAGCACACAGTTCTTCCTCTCAGCGGCGTACCCGCCAGCAGCCCCAAGCCGCAAGAGTCTCGGATCGAGCCTTTCAAGCCACCGCCCCGAAGAACCTGGCGGGCAAAGCTCGATGGCATGATCGAAAAGGCCAGGTCGTGGTGGGGAAAGAAGGCTCGGATATCGAACGAGGCCTTGGGTGGATGCGACATTGGCATCTCTATGAGCAGCTGAGTGGTCGGTGTGCGGCACTCTGAATCAACCAGGGCGTCCGCTAAATCAGTTTCCGAGCCTCTGTTTAGATTGCCTGGGTGCCCCGAGCCTTTCAGGAACGACCTGTCACTATGTCACTTTGTGCCAAACGCAATACAGAAGTTTTGGCATGTGGTCTGTCGGTCCGAGGACCAAATGTATTGGGCTATGCGTGCATACCAAACCAGGGCCATTTTCTTTGGCAGATCGGCTCTTGAGGTGCCGCAATCAAGGGGAGGGGAGGTCCTGGGGGACACCATTGGCCCTCGGAATGTCGCTCGCCTTGGCCATTTGGTTGGTCGAATCTTTGAGAAATAGATTTCGGAAACCATCGAGTGGATCCTCGCGGATGATGTTCGTGGGCAGGGACAGACTGATGTCCTGGGTTGAATCCACCGGACCGTATTGACATCTCGATCCGTACGGTCCTTGGCAGATGGCAATATTGAGTGTGCGGCGAGCTGGTGGAGGGCGACTGTTGGATCTGGCGATTGTTGCTGGCTAATGAATGCAGTTGCATGCATCCATGTTCACCCGAGTGTATCCAAGCGCATCCATGACCCGGAACAGCGATGTCCGATGGCCATCGACGCAGGACATCAAGCTTCATATTGGCACGCTGTAAACAAGCCGATGGACATGCATGACCTCAATCATCCTGCCGTTCAGAAATCGATATGAAATGATGGAGAGGGAAGAGAGACAGAAATATTTGACCATTAGAAGCTTGACTGAGGAAGGGGGAGGAGACACTTTCAACCGAACAGTCTTTGGACAGACAGCCCAGGCCAAGGCAGCACCGCCATATGAGATAGATCGTGACGAGACGGGCCGAGTGACAGATGGCTCTGCGGCAGCTGATTATCCGCACCATAAGAGCTCGCTGTTTGGATCGGATCCCTTGTTAAAGAGCCGAGTCGCATTGACCTCGAAGATGTGGTCTTGGAAGCTGAAAGCCGGACGGCCGATGACGGCGACTTCTAACCCGACGCGGACGGCTACTCCGAGATCGACGGGGCAGACGACCCGGACCACCCCTGTGGAGTCGTCGAGAAGAAACCAGCCGTCGGCAGTCCCGATGACAGTGCCCTGTTAAAGCGACGGGAGCGCTGCGGGTCAGAGGAGGGACCTGGCCCGATGGGTTCGGGGGAGGGGAGAGTTGGTCCGAGGACTTTGATGGCGAATTTGGAGCAACGAGCCGGCGACGCACCTGGATGTGGACGTCGGTGAACCTCTCGCCGCGAAACTCCCAGACCTGCAGGGCATCGCCGAGCACAGAGCACTGGAACAGATGGGATATAAAGAACTTGCGGGTCGCAGGAGCCTCCATCCGGCTGCGTCAGATGCGGTTGATGGCGGACCAAAGGGCGATCGGGGCGCCATGACCGCACCAAGAACCAGTCTGCGCAGTCGTGCTTGGCAGCCAACACCCAACACTCAACACTCAGCACCCAACACTCAACACCCAACGATGGCTCCGGCGAGATTCCTTCATTGTGGGGGACACACGGGATCGTGGCGAATGCGAAGGGTATCATGCATGGCGGGCTGCACAGAGAAAGCGCCGGGCGTGCAGAAGCGGGGGCGGAACGTGAGCCAGGGATCGCCATATCGAATGGGATGCCCGAAACGACAGAACACAGAGGCAAGAAACAAGCGGTGGCCAGGACAGAGCGCTGGGTCGCGATAGCACTCGAACAGCGGCACTTGGAGGTAATGAAAGTGAAATGAATACGATGGGCGGTGGGGGGGGGTGGGAGTGGCGTGCAGCAGCGCTGAAAATGGCTGGCACAACGTCAGATGGCAAAGCAGTTCAAACATGGAGACGAGGGGGGTGGGAGTGGAGCTTGAAAAAGTAAGTACAAGGAGGACGTGTGTGCAAAAAGGTACATCGCAGTAAGCAGTTGGTGTGGCTGTTGAGTGGCAAACTGTTAGAGCTTTTGGAATTAACAAATATAAAGCAAGACCGAACACAACGAAGCAAGAGAAAACAGAGCAAGAAAGTTGGGCCAAAGGTCGACAGCGGTCGGGCAGCCTCTTGTGCATGCCGTGAGTGCGGCAAGGGGTGCGGTGTGGTCGCTGTGCTTGCAGGACTGAAGACTCGGTCGCCGCAATAGCACGCCAAGCCAGCTACTTTGACGGCCACAACTTGCCCGTGATCGACATCACCCCGTCCTTCCAGGCAGTGTCTTTGGAAGGCGTTCGGTTCATCGATGGCGAGTCAGAGGGCTGCCAGACAGGGGGCGTTCGCGCTCGAGTCGGAAGTGCCCGCGCGAGGACGGCTTGCACCGTCTCGGGCGGTGCCACCGATCGAGCCGGCGGCTCGGCCGAAACCAGCACCGTCGCTGAGACGGATGCGTGTGGCTGTCGAGTTGGAAGAGCTCCAGGATCGCTGGAAGAGGCAGCGGGAGGCACAGAATGTGAGGCACTTGGCGCCACGAGCGACGGCTCTGAATGGCTGTAGACGGGGCTCTTGGCAAATAGCGCTGCGGCGACGGGAGAGACGCCTTCGAGCTTCTTTGCGGATTTGGTTCGTGCGAGAGGCGATTTGGCGTCGGGCTCGGCCGAGTTCTGGCGGGCCAGTTTGCCGCCAGCGTCGTCGTGGCTGGCCTTGCCCCAGCTCCGGTAGATCCACTTGGAGAACAAGTCCGATGACGACGAGTGCTGGCTGGGCTGCTCAGGCTGTTTCTCGGTCGTGGTCTGGAGTCGCGCGCGTTGTCATAAGGGTGGCAAGGGGTGAGCATCGCAAAGGCAGGATAAAATGCCCGAGAGCCAGTCCAGCCTCAAGGAACGCCAGTGGCGCCTGGGGATCGGCATCCAGCGAGCAATCTGACGGAATGCGCAGGCCCAGTTACCTCGGCTGACTTTTCGACGACCTTTTCAAAGTAGACCAGGGCGTAATGGTTGAGGCTGATGCGGAGGTAGCCAATGTCCATCAGGAGAGCCTGGATCAGCTCCACGAGTGGCGCTACGACAGCGCTGACTTCGTCCTTGCCTTCGGTGCCTGCTTCGGAAGCGATGCTGGCGTTGGCCAGCTTCGACTTTGCAGGAGAGCCGCCGTCCGTGGGAGGCTTCAGAGTTTCAGAGGAAGACTTGGCTGTGGGAACCGGAAAGCGGCTCGACAGATTCTCAACCTCAGTCATGATGTTCTCCAGCACGTTGTTGGAGAGGCGCGAGAGCTCGTTCAAATCGAACTGTCGCTTGAGCCGGCGGTTCAGCGAGACCGTATCGGCATGCCGGAACCGGCCGTGGATGTGGTGTGCCGTGGACTGGAGCGTGCGAAGGTAGATGTACACCGACGAGGGTAGGCGGTTGCTGATCGCCGATGGCTGTGATTTAGTGCGCTCGGATCTCGTCCTAGGGTTGAGCTGCGAAGAGGAGCGCATGCTCTGCGTCCCGGCGATCACCGGAGACCCACGCAAGGGACTGGGTCGCCGGGTGGTGGAAAAGTCGTGATCAGAGGCGCTGCTGATGTCCCACTCGTCGCTGTGGCTGGTGTCGTCGATGGCATCCGAGGATATGGACATTTGGTCGAATGTGTCGATGGACAGTTCATCGGACACTTTGCGATCGCGGTTCTATCCGGTGATAGAGTGATGAATGTCAGCACGAGATTTGATGCGAATGCCGAGGCGGCAAGACAAACGGCGCGGCAGGGCGACGCTTCGAAGCCATCAATCCGCTGTCGAAAGGGGTCATGGATAGGGGAGAGAAGATAGACACGCAAATCTGCAGGAACTCCGCCCTTCATGATTGAGAGTCGGTCGACTGGACCGGGCCCATTGCTCTCGGAGCACGAACCTTTCTTCGCTTGCCAGTGCCACCATCGCTCTTGGATCGTTGCAGCATGCGACTCTCGCGCGCCAGCTTCTGGAGACTCGTTGAGAGAACATACGACTCGAGTTCGCCAAACACCGATCTGCCTCGTGGCGTAGCACTGATAGGACCCGATGTGGCAACAGGACTCTTGACACTAACAAGAGAAAGGTAATGTCAATGGTGGACGAGCAGAGTCGGCAGTTGGCAGGCGGCAGGTGGCGGTCGTAGCCAGCAGCTCCGAATCGAGGAGAAAGAGGGGACGCGGTGACGTACATTTCCATGCTGCTGCGAAGCGCGGTGATCTCGTTTCTGGACATGTCCAAGAGCTCCTTAGATTCGGCCAGCTCGGTCTTGAGCTTGTTGTTCATCAGGGTGAGCTCCTTGACGAGGGAAAACAGGGCCTGGTTGTCTTGGTCGCTTTGTGCCTCGGACACAGTTGGCGACTGTCATTTGGCCGTGACATCAAGCGCCATGGCAACCAGAGGCAACATGGATCCAGCAGTTCCGCAGAGCAGTCGCGCAAAACAAACGTGGCGGCTCAGCAATCAGGTAAAACGAGCATTACCCTCAAACGGCCGATACCGACCGATTGAGAAACCCGCGCCAACTGCAGAGGCGCACGCAGATGCATGGTCAGAGAGCGTACCGGGCCAGGACTATACGGGTTTCTGTTCACGCGAACGCGCTGTATCTGCTCGTTGGCCTCCTTCAGGGCCGAGCCTTCGTCTTTGGACTGTTCGAGCAGGATCTCGAGCTCGTTGCAGCGCGCAGCCATACGGCTGATCTTGCGGCGATAGCTGGCTTCGCGGACACGGCCTTCGGTGATTTGATAGAACAGCGAGTCGAGCTGTGGGAGCCGATGCGGCAAGTAAAATCACACACGAGCAGGATCAGTCAGACGAAGTTCGAGCGGCCGGCGTGCGTAGCTCGCGGGCCTCGAGCAAGGCAGGCTTACCCGGCCCTGCAGATCATGCTTGGTGCTTTCCAGCAGCGGCAGATAGCCCAGGTTTTTCTTGAGCTTGGACACCTCAACATCCTTCTCGCTAACGGTCTGAGCGAGAATACTATTTTTCTCTTCCAGGAGGGACACAAGGGACGCTGCCTCTGATAGTTTCTGTGGGATATTGGGAGAGCAGAGTCAGGGCAAGATCGGAGTGAGATGCTAACAGCTGGTTTGGTGGTCTGTAGCGAAGCTTGGGCGGTGGAACTAAGTCCAGGCTACCTTGGATGTGGTCTCGTTTTGGCGCAGGAGCTCCAGGTTGGTGCGCTGAAATTCCGAGATCCGGGTTTCAGCGTCGAGATGCGACGATTTGAGGACTTCGTATTTGAGCCTCACTTCTTTGTTCTGGAAGCAAAGTGCCGATCGCCATGGGGGTTGTCGACGGGGAGGCAGGCGGCGACATGGTCAGCGGTGTGATGGCCAGATGCGGCCAGAGAGCACCAAAGATGCGGCCAGAGAGCACCAAGGATGCGGCCAAGGACAACAGAAACAGTAGTAGCATCGATAGCATCAACAGTGGCAGCAGTAGTAACAGCGGTAACAGCTTCGCAGACGGGCAGGAGCACCGGCTGTATGACAGCGTCCCCGGCAGCATTTACCTCATTGGCAAGGAACTGACTCTGGCTCTCCAGCGTCTGGTATTTGCTCAAGAGATCAAGACCGTATTCTGCAGACCCACACAGGTGGCCAGCACAGTCGATCCAGGCAATCGAAATTAGAAAGATTCGAGATCGCCACAAGGC
Source organism: Polychytrium aggregatum (assembly GCF_025602895.1). Taxonomy (NCBI): domain Eukaryota; kingdom Fungi; phylum Chytridiomycota; class Chytridiomycetes; order Polychytriales; genus Polychytrium; species Polychytrium aggregatum. Next base: position 143,676 of record NW_026516309.1, on the reverse strand, counting down.
AGACTCGGGGCAGGGCACATGAAGCAGGCAAGCCCGAGGCCGTGCAGCGCCGGCGGGCGGAAGCAGCAGCGTACCTGCAGCAGTTTTGAGCTCGTCGTCCTTTTGCTTGAGCAGAAAATGCAGGTTCTGGATGGTGTGGCAGCAGTCACAAAAGCAGTCGCCATCTTCGATTTCGCCCGGGTCCTGGGTTCCGGCCACATTCGGGATGCGATGAGGACACTGGCGTAGGAAGAAGCCGCTGTCGACTGAGCCCAGAGACATGGTGGCCTAGGCTGGGAGCGGACGGGTCAGCCGTTAAGATTTAGGGAGATCAGAGGGCCGGGAGAGGGGGGGGCTCGTACGGAGACGGCGAAAGCGGCGGATGCCGAGCAGCAGGAGCGATGGGGAAGACGGGGAAAGTGCGATGGGGACTTGCAGCGACGGCGTGGCCCGAGGGTGACTTTGTGGGCTGGGCGTCCGGCAGTGGCTGGAACCGGCACGAGCAGCCCCACCGCCACCACACCATGGAAAGCGGGATCGAGAGCGGCAATGCGATGCGATGCAGGGCTGCGATATGGCGATGGACGTGATGTGTATCTCGAGTTGATGTATTGAAGGAGTTGATATGTTGAAGAAGTTGATATAATGGAGTTGTATTGCTGCAGAGGGCGGCACTCGGCACAGATCCCCAACAAGCAGTTCGCATCATGGACGCCATTGCACTGCAACATGAGAACCATCACACCCGAATGGCAGCATGAACGACCAGAGCGAGTTGACGCCATCGATGCAGGATAACCACATCTCTATCTGTCTGTCTGTCCGGGCAACGGCGTCGCACTCGGCCATACGTCCGGGCAAGCGAATCGCCACCTTCCACATCCCCCCCCCGACCCAGCCGCCATGCGGCCAACTCCATCGACCGAACTGATCTGCTCGGCTCTGCCGCCATCAACCGATCTGTTCTGCATCCCTCGGACTGTCGATCCCAAACCTCAACCCATTCGATGAACACAGAGCCCTTCCTCGCCGTCCTTCGCTCCATGCGCGACAGCGTCCGGGCTCTCCTCCGTGCTCTCCGCATCCTGCCCTATGCCACGACACTGCTACTACTGGTGTGCTGGGTGGTCTATCTTGCTTCTGCGGCTCTGGGGCTGCTTGGCGAGTCTGCCCCTCTTTCGTCTCTGTTTTCTGTTGCAGCCAACTGTCTGATCCCAGATCAGATCCAGCAGCTCAAAGGACGTATGTACCATGTTCGTACTCTGCGCTGCATCGGCAGTCCAAGCATTGGCTCTGTCGGGTCCGGCCTCACATCTTACCCTCGCTGCAGTCCACAGAATCGTCGCTGCCAATTTCATCCATGCATCGCTCGGCCACATCTTGCTCAACTCGATGGCCCTGGTCCACTACGGCGCATTTCTCGAGCAGCGCATGGGATCGGTCCTATTCCTCTGGTGTGCTCTGCTATTTGCACCCCTGGTCTCGATCATCCATGTTCTGTTGGCCGGGTTTGTCGACGTTTTGTTGCATGTGAGTGTTTCTGTGCTGTCTTGATGTCGCTGCACCGGCCTGATGCCGCTGCGATCCGACTCTGTCACAGTCTGGCTCGCAGTCAACCCGCGGTCGACTTTGTCCAGTGACGCTCATCGACAACTGCCTACCTCTCGAACGAGCAGACGAGCTGGAGCCAGAGTTGCTCCGTAGGCTTCTCGGCCGTGCTGTTTGCCTTTATCGTTATTGAAGTCAAGAGAGACCAGCACGAACACAGGTGGGTTTTGTCCTGTCGGCGCCTCGTGATCCTTTAGTGCTCTTTAGTACTCGATACTCCTCCGTTCTGACCCTCGTGTCCTTCCAACGGACCAGAATTCCATTTACCTCGTACACATATGCGGCCAGCCTCCATCCCTGGGTACTGCTGTTGGTTGGTCAAGTTCTTTTGGGCTCCTCCGCAAGCTTCTTGGGCCACCTCTCGGGCATTCTCGTCGGCTACCTGTGTGAGCAGCTTCGTTGCAAACGACTCGATCGCTGGCCTGGCTGTCCTGATTCGCCCTGATCGGCGTGCATCACTTTGACTGTGTCCCTCATGTGTTTGCTTGCTGTACCTTCCAGACAACGAAGGGTTCTTGACCCGCTCCTGCCTGCTGCCGCCCGAGTCACTGCAGTCGCGCATCGAGCTACTGCTCCCAGAATCGATTTATCGCAGCTCTCGTTTCTTCAGCCATGCTGCCGAGGGCTTGCCGACTTTCAGCACAGGGCTCTCTCTGTAAGTGCAATCGTTGCGTCCTTGTGTTCAGTTTCGACATAAACTACACAAGCTCGCAAGCCGGCCGTTGCAAGCTCAGGTTTGCATGCCAGCGGTCCAAGAACCAACCAACTAACCAGGCAATCTGTGGGGCATTGCTCTCATCGACACACTCCTCCTCATCCAAAAGGGGTGCTGGATACGAGCAAGTGGCCTCCGGCGTTCCAACACAGTCCGACATGCGCTTTCCCGGGCGAGGACATATCCTGGGCAACAGTAGTTCAACTCTGCCACCCATATCCAGGACAGAGACCGAGACACCTGTTGACAAGCCTTGAGCCGCGACGCTTGGTCTGCTCGGTAGGGGTGCTACAGTCTATCTAGAAAGAAACGGGACACTTTCCCTTCCTGGCTTCAGATGTCTGAAACCCGCTGACTGACTGTAGGCCCAGCGGGCAGGCCGTGCGATTGTTTCCCGTCCTGGTTGGCAATCTCTTTGTTTTGGTTGGTTTCGGGAGCACAGTCTTGAATACACCCGGTCGATCTCCTGTGGCGATGATCGACTGGCATACCGAGATCATGTTCCTTGAGGCATTGATGTCTCGATCCCACAGCGTATGGCAGCTTGCACAGCTCCGGACAAAGTGTGGTTTCTCGACATCAAGATTCTCGACCTTCTCGAGTCGCTTGGCTTCCCGACAATGTGAGCACACCTGGGATGTGTTGAACTCGTTCACCGAGCACACATGGATCTTGGAGACGGATCGGTCTGGTGGTCGTCTCTGGTGGTGGTGGAACTGCTCAAAGTACTTGGCGAACCTGAGTCTCCTGGGACTGGAAGCGTATCCCTTCCCTTGCTTCCAGGAGGCATTCCCAAAGGCAATCACCACTTCGGTCTCCCTTGGACATACTTGCTTGGCCATGAATGCGATGAGTGGGTGGGTGTATTCAGGTTCCAGAAAAAAAAACATAGTCATAGCTCAAATCGGAATGTCCCATTTCATTTTGGAACGCTGTAAACAAGTCGCGATAGTTCCCGAGATGAACATCCAACAAGTGGGAAAGGATCTGGACGGAAGAAGACCACCTGGTGTGTACTGGCGAAGCGTACATGATCGGTTACAGCTTTCAAGCTATGAATATACAAATGCTATCGGCGTTCGCAGCGATTATCCCCAACAACTCGCTCTAGAAGCCAACCCTGTGTGTTCGGACAAGACCGTGAAGAGTTCATCCACAGTGCAGTGAAAGATGGCTCTGCCAAGAAGATTAAACCCTCAATGGCCCCTGCGGGAAGCTCCACTACTCGCGTGACTCGGATTCACTCGGCATTGCCCTTGGGTTTGGGGTTCTCCTGTTGGGCAGTGTGGGACACGGTAATGTGTGGCATGGCCCAGCACCGATATCCGATCGTCCGGGCGATATAGCACAGTCCCTCGGTCTCGATGCCGTCATAGCCGCCATACTTGGCGTCCCAGTCTGATCCGATCAGATAGAACGGGGGAAAGTTGACGCCGTTGCGGTGCACGTCTGCGCGGACATAGAGCACTGTCCCGCCCTTGAGAGATGGGGAGTGCATGGATCCCAGAGTGTGGAGTGTGGAGTGTGGAGTGTGGAGTATGGAGTATGGAGTATGGAGTGTGGAGAATCATGTCAGCTCAAAGTGTCGAGACCCGCGAGCGATGCCAGTGGGAGACGGTGTTGTCATTTGCTCGAGTATCAGAGATCGGAGGCCGTTGTGGTTGTGGAAGCGCATCCAGTCGAAACACAGCGACGGTAAAGTGCCGAGAACTGCAATGTCGACAATGCAACCACAAGAACACCCACCACAGAGTCGAGTTCGACAACTCGATCTTCCTTGTTGATCCAGTCGCTGACGAACTTGGACCCGCTGTGCATGGGAACAAAGTCGGTCTTCCGGCCGTCCTTGATGTCTTTCCACTGCTGCTCGTTGGGTCGGGTGCGCTTTCCCACCCACGCATTCGCTGCATCGACAGATTGTGGAGAAGACAGAGGGCAGCGTTAACAGCGTCGAGTCAGAACCAGGGACACTTTAGTAGCGGGAAGCACCCTGGTGGCCTGAGAGCATTCCCAGACTTGCATGCGGCCTCACCCAGCTGACACGAACAGAAGCACTCACCATCAAAGTTGTTCGTGCCGTTGGTGCCAAATCGGCAGAAGGGCGTGATGATGTCGAGACCCGACCGCACAAACTGCTTGAGGGCATCGGACTGGATCTCGATAATGTCCGAGTCGATCCACAGGACCCCGTCTTCATCGCGGAGAGTCGACATGAGCAGTCTGTTTCGCAGTTGGGCCAGGAAGCTGCGTCGAGACTTTTGAATGTCGGACTTTTGTCTGTCTTTGCGGGAGAATGGTTCCTCCCTGATGTACAGGATGAGCGAGGCAGCAGCGAGGTTGTGTCGGCGGACAAACTGCTCAAACTCGGGAATGAAGGCCTCATAGTCCTCGTAATCGGAGATGAGGAATCCCAGGCTGAGCAGATGTCGCGGATAGTCAATGGACTCGATAGTCTGGAGATAGGATGTGAAGGTACGGTTCTTTCCGAACGAGTGGCTGTTGTGGAAGTTTGAGAGGATGAGAATGTTCTTGTCGAGGTCGCCGTCGCGGTAAGGGTTCAGGGAGGAGTTGTTCACGGGGCTCTGGCGCTGCAGATGGATGTAGTTGTGGGTGCCAGTGGACCTGGTGGTGATATACGGATCGACCGGAAGGGCCGACGGTGTGGGCGAGGATGCATTGGAGGATGCGCCAGTGGAGGCGGGAGATGCCCGGGCAATATTCGAAGCTCTGGTGCGGATAAACGAGCTCTGCTGATCTCTCACAAAAAGAGTCAATGCAACTATGGTGGCAATGGCAGCAAGGATTTTGGTCAAAGACCGCTTGGTGATGGTTGCGGGAATCATTCTGAAAGCGATGGCAGGTGGAAAGAGTCGAGTAGATGCCGGCCAGGCGCAGACGCCGAGGTATAGATACCGAGGTCTGTGGAGACAGGTTTGAAACGGCGGTGAAAGAGGGGGGAGGACATGCAATATATACCAGCCAGCGGCTCATCGGCAGCCTGAAAAAATGCTGGACCTTGTCGGCTGGACGGACAGCGAAACAAGGAGCATGGCGCAGCTGCCAAGGGGGCCGCTGCCTTGCTGCCGTGCCTCCAGGGAGATGCGAGCACACGCCAGACAACGACTGCAAACCGGCCGTCAAAGGTGCGGTGCGATTGCGCAAGCCGAGCAAGTACCCATCCGAAACCCGGGCCAGGCGCTTGTGCGCGTGTTGCATTCGCCAAATCTGGATTTGTGTAAGACACGCGTCCACGGAGGCTGGGGAGGCAAGCCAGCCAGCAGCCTTCTTCTCCGAATGACAACGTGGACAGGAACGTCTGGATCGACCAGCCGCCTTGACCGAAGGGTTTTGTTTGATCACCCGGAAAAAAAAATTCTCGCGACAACTCTCTAAGACGGTGAGCCGCGCTCGCCGAGCAGCCGGGCTGGTACTCGGCGGCGACTCTTGAACCAGAACTCGGAGCTGCCCGAACCGAACCGAACCGGATTGGTTTGCAAAAATGACCTGGACCTCCGTGTCGTGCTGCGGATGATGTCGTGCTCTGGGTGGAGGAGGCATGGTGATTCGACATGAGGCGAATGCCGCCCTTCGCCTGCCTGGAGCGGCGGGAGCAGGCCTTTGCCATCTATGCGTGGGCATGCCTCTATCCATCCTGCTTACACCGTTTCAGTCAACAAGGCCAGACGAGCCGCCGGAGGAACGCGTGAAGCCCCGAGTCGACAGGGCTGTACTTTGACATGCGACGTGGCGGTGCTGCCGTCGGCAAAGGCCCAGTCGATTCGCAAGCTGCATGGACCACGTTTGTTCCGCGCCTGGCGCCGGACAGCATGCGGAGTCGTTCGAAACAGACACACAGGCCGGGCTGAGCAAGCAACGCTTGGGTGATGGCGACAAGGCATCACCTTATCGAGGGCGGCTCCAGAACCAATGAAGAGCCCTGCCGAATCGTGCTGCCGCTGACAGGCCAACGCCGACGTGAGTTGTACAAGCCGCCCGCCCCACCATTGGTGTGCACTTTGACTGAAGAGTAATGCCGTGGAAGGAAGCAGAATCGCTCTGTATCGGGATCACAGGAATCCATGTGCACATTCAGGCAGGAGGCTTGCAGATTGGCCAATGCATTTGCGCCGCTGGATCGTACATAGTCTATCACCAAGAACGATCGCCCTGGTCCTCGGCCAATGTAACCAGCGTTGATGTAAGCGCCATGAAGTTTCTCGATATGAAAGGAGATATCCAGTTCTGATCACAGATGGTGAGGTTTTTCGGAGTTTGAGTGTATAATCGCATTAACAATCTGGATTTTCGAGAATCTCGAGAGCCAGAAATCGACAGTTAACCACACACCTACCAGCGACTCACTCCCTGCTGACTGAGTCATTCAAAGTGTAGGTATAACAACAGAGTCTCCTCCAAGGGCGATGCCTGTCCGCGCCATGTCCTACCACCCTCCCCAAAGTCTTCAAGCGCATGGAGTGCCATGCGTTTCAGAACCCTCATGGCTCTTGGCTGATGGTGGACTAGTCCAACGAGCCAGGGACGCCGCCAGCAGCAACTTGCCACTTGCTGTGGACAGGCCGCTGCGGCTGTGTGCAGCGAGACTAATGTACAAAAATGGGGGAGGGCGAAGAAGCCGGCCGCAACCAAACAGAGTCGGGAAAGCTCAGTCCAGTCTCGTGCCGGAGTGCCTAATAGTGCCGGGGAAAGCAGAAGGTCTTGTGGTCGTCGACGGCCTTGACACACTGGTCGGCGGAGTGGTCGACGGCGTTCATGCAGGCGAAGACACGATCGGAGCCACCATCCTGGCAGAACAGCTTCTTGAGCTCAGCACGGAGGTAGGTACACTCGGTATAGGTGGAGACGGCTGAGACAGGTCGGATGAAGATATCGGTGAGCAAGCTGGGTCAGAGAAGCAGCCGAATATGCAAGCCAGAAAGGGGATGTGGCTCGGCCAACCTTCGGTGATACTTACAGAAGCCGCTCTCGCAGCTATCGTCAGAGGTCGAGCCCTCGACGGCAGCAGAGGACTTCCAGGAAGGCTTGGCGCACTTGCCCTTGGAGCAAACAAGATCGTCGGAGCAGTCGTGCTCGCTGCTGCAAGAAGCACCCTCGCAGTGGCCCTTCCAGGAGCAGTAGTCATCCTTCTTGGCACACTTGCCCTTGGAGCAAATCAGCTCACTAGAGCAGTCGTTGTAGTTGTTGCACGAGGCACCCTCGCAGTGGCCAGGCCAGGCACAGCTGGAGCCGTGCGAATCAAGCTGGGAAAGATCAAAGAAGGGGGCAGCGCGAGCAACAGCGAGGAAGGCAGCGGCCGAGACGCAGATGAGCATGATGAACTTCATGGTGACGATGGAGATGTGCGCAAAACGAAGGAATCAGAAAGTGGTATGTGGGCGGCCGAATGGAGGCTGGAGCGGTGTTTGAGCGGGTTTGGCTGTGAGGCGTGGTGGTGAGGAATTGATGCCAGGTTTATATCAGACAGGCGATGCGGTGGCAGAGCGATCACCGCCCCTAATCTTGCATGGAAGTGCCCGGACCACAGGGATCTTTGGTCAGCGTCCTGCCACTGAGGTGCATGTCCAATCCAGAGGGATCAATCTGGCATCGGTGTGATCATGGGCAAACGAGTTGGTGGCGCTGCAGACGAGTTGGATGCAACGAGAGACGACGATTGAAACCGAGGACGGCCATCGACACAGGCGGGAGTTGACAGAACGAGTGATGCTACGACCATGATGAGTGATGCAACGATCATGACGAGACAGGATCAAGACATGGCACACATGGCGATGCGCCGAGCTGCGTTGATTTGGTGTCGTTGTCTCCTGGCATCGACAGCACCATGTCTGGTCCCTGTCCCCACACCTCAGCAATCCCACCGCCCCATCCCACGCTGCATGGATTCATGGTTATCGTGGGTGCTATGGCTCCATACACACATGTATCGCCGTCCCTGTCCTCGCCACCCTGCATCTCTCCGTCCACTGCCACCATCGCAAGCTCGCTCTGGGTTGTCACGTTCTCGATTCCGAACGGGGGCGGTGCTTGGTCGCCCACTTGGCACGCCCTTTCCGCTTGGCCCAATGTTCGGTGCCTCTCCCTCGTCTCCATCTGTCAACCTCCAGCCCATCCAGCTTTCCATCGATTCTTTCATCGATCCGTCCGCACATCCCATCCAGCAGCCAGCGTGCCATGTCTGCAGCCACAGGTGAGACTCTGTTGATGATGCATCACCGATGGCGGGTGACGGCAATGTCTGCTGCTGACCCTTGTGCCAGACTTTGATGCCTTCCTGGACAAGCACGATCTCGCCAGGAACAAGACCCTCCTGGTCGACAACGAGATCAACAGCACCGACCTGGTGGGTTGCTTGACTCTGTCGCCGATGGCATGATGCACTCGATGGTTGGCGATGTCCGTGCTGGCGATGGAATGTCGCCGACACTGCGGCCGTCGATACCCCTGGCCATCCAGACATTGTTGCTGAACAACGGCTGCCTGTCCAGGTCCTCTCTCTGACCGAGCCAGAGATGAAGCAGATCGGGCTCAAGCTCGGCGCCATCAAGAAGATTCAACGAGCTCAGCGCCAGAACACCGAGCCGCCTGTTGCCGTCCACAAGAGCGAGCCGCCTGTTGCCGTCCACAAGAGCGAGCCACCGCCATCCAAGACACCCGATGGCAGCGAGAGCGCTGTTCTCCCTGTGGTCCGATACAGACCGCCTCCGCTGGCGAGGGGATGGAAGTGCCAGCTGGGCAACAGGGACCACGAGGTGTTCATCAGGTGCGGCGATGTCTGTGGTGCAGTGTGGGGTGTCTGCACTCCAGCCGGTTGATCATCAATCCATGTCCATGTCTGCACTGGCAACACCGACATCCAGAGTGCCCACTGACCATCGCCTCTTTGCCCAGCTATCGAGTCTTCAGCGACGAGATGCCCGCAATCAAGCTCTACGCCGCCCTCAAGTCGTCCAGCCAATACGACAAGAACCTGTGTCCGTACCTCGACCAGCTGTGTCTCGTCGATGCCATGAACTGGGAGACGGGCTTCATCAACGGCCTGGTCAACTCGCAGGTCATTGTGCTGGTTCTGTCGGAGCGGGGACTGAGCCGCACCCGCGAGGCACACCTCAAGCCAGACAACCAGTTCCTGGAGGTGAGCAAGCGAGCGGTTGGCCGAGCCTCCATGTCGATGCACTTGCACTCAATAGTCCCCACACTCACACTCACACTCACACTCACACTCACACTCACACTCACACTCACACTCACACTCACACTCACACTCACACTCACACTCACACTCACACTCACACTCACACTCACACTCACACTCACACTCACACTCACACTCACACTCACACTCACACTCACACTCACACTCAGGTCCAGCATGCCCTGCGTCGGATGCGAGAGTCGGCCACCACCGGCCGCCCGGTGACCGTCCAGCCCGTCTACATGTGGTCGACCCGCATCATCAACAACCAGACCTATGCTTCCAAGTACTTCCCCAACCCCGACGACTTTCCCGACGAGCCGCCCTGCCACGATCTGAGTCCCCTCGTCGACGGCAAGCCCGTATCGATCCGCCAGACCATCCGAGATGTCCTGGCTCTCCAGCAGTTCAATGCAGCCGATGGGACGGCGGTGATGAGGTGGGTGGCTGCTGTCAGCCCATCGATGGCAAGCCATTTCTTCTGCATTGCTGTCATGCTTGATCGCAACATCCTGCACGCCATGCACACCATCCATGTCATGCACACCATCAATGCCATGCACACCATGCTGCATCAGACTCCTCTCACAACACCACACGACACCATATACATCGCATCACCTTGCTGCACATCCATCTGACCACATCTAACTGACCCCATTCCCTTTCGCACTCGTCCATCCCCCGCCACCAAACTCAGGCTCTCTCCGTACATCCGAGTGCTTGTGGCCAAGACCGAGAGGGCCATCGCCGAGGGCATCCTCTACCACCAGAGCCGACCCATCGTCCTCGCTGCCGACGAAGACTCGCAGCTCCGCGTCCTGCTCGATCCCATCGACTTTGACCCCGACAGGAAGGCGCTCGAGGATCTGTATGTCGAGGGAACCCGCCAGTGGCTGTTTGACCATGTCACTGCCTGGGTCGACGACGACGACAACGCCGACCGGGTCCTGTGGGTCAATGCCGTCGCCGGTGTCGGCAAGTCCGTCGCTGCCGCCCAGATCGCCAACATCCTGCTTGGCCGGGACCAGCTGGCGACATCGCTGTTCCTCAAGTACAACGACACCCGCAAGAACAACCCCCGCATCCTGCTGACCACTATCGCATATGGACTGTGTCGCTGGTACGCACCGATCGGCCGTCGGCTCCTCGACGCTGGCCACTCCAAGGACGACCTCGACAAGATGAGCATCCCGGACCTGTTCAAGGCCGTGATTGAGGATCCACTCGAGGCTCTTGGCCAGTACCGGCCCAAGGGAGCCGTCGTGGTGATGGTCGATGGACTGGACGAGTGCCATCCGCGCGACGAGATCCTGTCGCTCCTGGCCTGGCGACTCACACAGCTGAAGGACGAGTCCCGGATCAAGCTGCTGCTGACGTCCCGCCCCGAGGCCGACATCAGGGATGCCTTCCGAGGAGTGCCGACCACGACGATCGAGCCGTCGAGCGAGGACAACATCCGCGACCTCCGGGTGTTCATCGACCATCGTCTCAGGGACCATCCCAGCCTCAGCGAGTCGGACCGCACCCAGGCGATCTCGGTGCTGCTGGACCAGTCCAAAACATTCGTGTGGATCAACCTGATCCTCAACACCGTCGAGCACGAGCTGGAGACTCCCGAGCCTGGATCGACGCCGTGCGAGGAGAGCGACGCAGCACACGAGCCACGGACACTGACCCTCGAGATGATCCGGGAAATCAACGACTCGTCGGTGGATCTCAAGGGACTGTACCACAAGACATTCGCCAAGATCCACTCGCAGTCGAGCCATCCGGCCGAGTTGGTCACGGTGGTGTCGGCGATCGCCACGGCCCAGTCGATCCTGACCCCGCAGATCATCGCCGATGTGTTTGGACTCGAGATCGGGGTCGTTCGCGAGTGTCTCAAGAGCCTCAGTCTGGTCCTCGATCCTGGCGCCAATGGATTGGGTCCCCGAGGCAGCCAGTCCACCAATACCGAGGTCAAGTTCAACCACAAGTCGGTGGCGGACTATCTCCTCGGCGATGCATCGACTGGCCAGCCGTGGCATGTGTCGAGCTCGTTCCACACGGTGTTTGCCAAGGAATGTCTCGGAGTGATCCTCTCGCATGAGCCAGTGATCAACATCTGCGATATCTACGAGTTCCACGACAATATCGCCGACCTCGAGGACAGGGTCGCAGCCAAGATCACACCGTCGCTGCGATACAGCGTCGCCCACTGGATCACGCACTTTGTGTGGTGTGTGGAAGGAGTGGCCGAGTCGAGTCCGGTGTGGCAGTCGACCGAGATGGTCGATGTGGCAGCGGTGCTCACTCGGTTCGTCAAGACTCATGTGTTCTTCTGGCTCGAGTGTGGATCGCTCACACATGTGGTCAAGCCGATCATCGAGCAACTGGCTGTGCTGCGAGGAGTGACCAACATGGCACCCAGCACCATCGTCGACGACACCACGAAGGAACTGGTCAAGGACACGTATCGATTCATCCGCGAGTTTGCCGATCCGATCATCAAGAGTGCACCACAGGTGTACAACTCGGGGTTTGCATTCACACCGAAGGAGACGGCGATCTACAAGACATATGCCGACCGACTCGAGGACAAGATCCCGTTCCTGGTCACAGCCGGTCCAGCACCGACCTGGGATCCGTGTGAGATGACACTTACTGGTCACTCGAGCCAAGTGAACTCTGTGGCGATCTCGCCAGATGGCAAGACGATTGTCTCTGGCTCTTTGGATAAAACCATCAAGGTGTGGGATGCCGCCACTGGCCTGGTGAAGTACACCCTCAAGGAACACCTAGATAGTGTGAACTCCGTGGCCATCTCGTCTGATGGCAAGCTGATTGCTTCTGGTTCTCGTGACAAGACCATCAAAGTGTGGGATGTGGTGACGGGTCAACTGAAGCAAACCATCGAGGGGCACACTCAAGCTGTGAACTCCGTTGCAATATCACCCGATGGCAATTCGATTGTCTCCGGCTCAATCGACAAGACCATCAAGGTGTGGGATGTCTCCACTGGCGGGTTGAAGCACACTCTCGAGGGACACGCAGGCACTGTTACCTCCGCGTCCATCTCACCCGATGGCAAGTGGATTGCTTCTGGTTCATGGGACAAGACCATCAAGGTGTGGGATATTATCACTGGCCAACTGATGCACACCCTCGAAGGACACAAAAGACATGTGTACTCCGTGGCGATCTCACCCGATGGAAAGTGGATTGTCTCTGGATCTAATGATAGCACCGTCAAAGTGTGGGATGTCTCCACTGGCGAATTGAAGCACACCCTCGAGGGGCACACAGATACCGCTACATCTGCAGCATTCTCACCCGAAGGCAAACGGATTATCTCTGGCTCTTCGGATAAGACCATCAAGGTATGGGATGCCTTTACTGGGCAAGTGAAGCACACGCTCGAGGGCCACACAAATATTGTGTACTCCGCGGCGATCTCGCCTGATGGCAAGTCGATTGTCTCTGGGTCATTCGACAAGACCATCAAAGTGTGGGATGCTACCACTGACCAAGTCAAGCACATCCTTGAGGGACATGCAGACACTGTCAATTCCGTTTCAATCTCACCTGATGGCAAGTGGATTGCCTCTGGTTCATGGGACAAGACCATCAAGGTATGGGATTCCATCACTGGGCGAGTGAAGTACACCCTCGAAGGACACAAAGGGACGGTAAACTCCGTTGCAATCTCATCCGACGGAAAATGGATCGCCTCTGGCTCTGATGACAAGACCATCAAGGTGTGGGACTCCATCACAGGCCAAGTGAAGCATACCCTCGAGGGACACACCGATACCGCTACATCCGTGGCGATTTCACCCGATGGCAAGTGGATTATCTCAGCCTCCGATGACAGTACCGTCAAAGTGTGGGATGCCACCAATGGCCAAGTGAAGCACACCCTCGTGGGGCACACATGGCGTGTGTGGTCGGTGACGATCTCAGCCGATGGCAAGTGGATTGTCTCTGGCTCATTTGACCTCACCGTCAAGGTGTGGGATTGTGCCACGGGCCAGGTGAAGCACACCCTCGAGGGGCATACAGAGGGTGTGATCTCTGTGGAGATCTCACCAGATGACAACTCAATTCTGTCTCGCGATGTTGTTGATGAGGAAATCCGCTGGGTCCGTCGCGGTGACGAGTGGGTTCGTGCCGATAACAATCTTGCCGATATCATGGCTCCGTCCGACTCCCCAACCTCGTCCAAGTGGGTCGTAATCGACCGACGTTATGCACCACAGTGGGTCCGCCACGGGATTCACTCAGCCAAATTTCCACACTCCCTCTTCGACTGGAACCATCAACTCACTCCTTCATCCAGTGCATTCATCGTGCTTAGTAAAATACCTCAATACCGCCCCGTCATCATCCTGGTAAGTGGCATTCGTCCACCTCCCCACATCCTCGGCTCTTACTCACCGCTCCGCCTCCACAGCCAATCTTCCTCAACACATTCGAGATACAAGCCCAAGTTTCATATTACCGCCGGGCACTCTCTGAAGCACAAAGTCAGTCCTATGCCCAGGAAATACAAATGTAGAGGTGTATCACAATTCGACTTGGATGGTCTAATACAACACTACTATGCCACTTGAATTAGAGCATAGGTCTGGCTGCCCAGGGTTTTCCACCCAAGTCCAAGCCTGGATGTCATTGTAAGGTGACCAATGAATAGCTCTTGCGTATAGCCAGAGCCACGGTGTTTCAGGCCGAACCAGTGGGCGGCCGAGGGCTTTATCAAATCAATACAATCAAGTTCCGGGAGTCGTTCGCAATTGCCTAGCCAGAGAATCAGCCTCGGAAGGCTCCGCTTGAGAAGCATGGAGCGGAGCCATAAATTCGCCAAAGACTCGGAAGTCATCCATGAGTGGGTGGAAGAGACTCAGTCGAGTCTATCGTCATCTCAACTTGGCGTTGCAGTCTCGGTCGCCATTCTGCAATATACTCGATCGAGTCGTTTGACATCTTGAACTTTGCATGGCTCTTTGCGATATCTGGCATCATGATCTCTCGTTTGCCTTCGATACCCACGAGCCGCTTGGCTGTCCCGATGAGAATCCTCAAGAATGCATACCCGCCATCTATTCGATTGCTCCTCGCAGGTGCGGTGCCGCACTCGAATGTGATGATGTCGTTGCGGGTGTCCAGGGACTCGAGCCACTGGACAGCGTCCTTTCCAAAGGCCGTGAATGCCCTGCGGCTGAGGCTGTTGATGAAACATGATGTACCAAGCACCCTTGATAGATGGTCGATGGCCTTGAGGGTGACTTTGCACTGTGAATACCGATCGCAACTGGCGATGGAGGAGCTCATTGAAATCAGGTCTTGACGAGAGACCTGCTAGGTGAACAGCCCCTCACATAGGAGATTGCCTCAGTTGAGAACGCATGCAACTACAACGATTCCAAAATGAAATGGAACACCCCCGTTTCTAACCAGGACAGTGCTTTTTTCTGGAACCTGAATACACCCACCCACTCATCGCATTCATGGCCAAGCAAGTATGTCCAAGGAGACCGAAGTGGTGATTGCCTTTGGGAATGCCTCCTGGAAACAGTGGAAGGGATATACATCCAGTCCCAGGAGACTCAGGTTTGCCAAGTACTTTGAGCAATTCCACCATCACCAGAGACGACCACCGGACCGATCCGTCTCCAAGATCCATGTGTGCTCGGTGAACGAGTTCAACACATCCCAGGTGTGCTCACATTGTCGGGAAGCCAAGCGACTCGAGAAGGTCGAGCATCTTGATGTCGAGAACCCACACTTTGTCCGGAGCTGTGCAAGCTGCCATACGCTGTGGGATCGAGACATCAATGCCTCAAGGAACATGATCTCGGTATGCCAGTCGATCATCGCCACAGGAGATCGACCGGGTGTATTCAAGACTGTGCTTCCCAAACCAACCAAAAACAAAGAGATTGCCAACGAAGACAGGAGTGCAATGCCATGGCCTACCCGCTGGGCCTACAAGTCAGTCAGTGGGTTTCAGACATCTGAAGCCAGGAAGGGAAAGTGTCCCGTTTCTTTCTGGATATGCTGTACCTCCCAGAACGTCGATTTGCCGAGTACGAATGACACTGAGGGCAGGAGCACACTGATAAAGCGTGTTTTTGAAACAAGTCAACTTGCCATCAACAGATACCGCTAATCAGATTTCCGTGGGTGTTTGGGAGTTTCCTGCCAGTAGGTGTGGGACACGGTGATGTGTGGCATGGCCCAGCACCGATATCCGATCGTCCGGGCGATATAGCACAGTCCCTCGGTCTCGATGCCGTCATAGCCGCCATACTTGGCGTCCCAGTCTGATCCGATCAGATAGAACGGGGGAAAGTTGACGCCGTTGCGGTGCACGTCTGCGCGAACATAGAGCACCGTCCCGCCCTTGAGAGGTGGGGAGTGCACGGATCACAGAGTGTGGAGTGTGGAGTGTGGAGTGTGGAGTATGGAGTATGGAGTATGGAGTGTGGAGAATCATGTCAGCTCAAAGTGTCGAGACCCGCGAGCGATGCCAGTGGGAGGCGGTGTTGTCATTTGCTCGAGTATCAGAGATCGGAGGCCGTTGTGGTTGTGGAAGCGCATCCAGTCGAAACACAGCGACGGTAAAGTGCCGAGAACTGCAATGTCGACAATGCAACCACAAGAACACCCACCACAGAGTCGAGTTCGACAACTTTATCGTCCTTGTCGATCCAATGCACCACCATTTCTGCACCGTCGCCATTGGGAACAAAGTCGCTTGTCGTGCCCTCTTTGATCTGTTTCCATTGCTCCTCGCTGGGCCTTTTGCGCCTCCCGACCCAAGCGTTGCCTGTGTTGGTGTGAAGCAAGGATGCGTCAGTTGGATGGCCACGGCAACATTCGTGCTGAGTGGACAGTACACACCATCGTAGGATTCCATTCCCTTGGTGCCGAATCGGCAGAAGGGCGTGACGATATCGAGACCCGACCGCACAAACTGCTTGAGGGCATCGGACTGGATCTCGACAATGTCCGAGTCGATCCACAGCACGGCGTCCTCGTGGCGGAGGGTCGAGAGTAGCAATCTGTTTCGCAGCTGGGCCAGCAGGCTCCGGCGCTCCCTCTGGATATCGTCTCTCTGTCGCATCTCGCGCGATGACGTCTCCTCCTGGGGCTGCAAATAGATGGCGCCGGCGGCAAGGTTGTTGTCGCGAACGAACTGGTCGAGAATCGGGATTGAGGACTGGAGATCCTCATAATCCGACATGAGAAAGCCCAGGCTGAGCTGATACATTGGGTACTCGAACGCGGCGATCATCTGGAGAAAGGAGGAAAAGTTGCGGCCGCTCCCGAACGAGTGATCGCCATGCAGGATGCACAGGATCAGCACCGTCTTGCCGGCGTCCTGGCGGGCCTTGTCGGGCAAGACGACTTTCCGGGGAGTCTGGCGTTCGATGCGAAAGGATTCAAAGTCGCCGTTGGACCGGAGCACGATGAAGGGCTCGTCATAGTGGCTGTCGATAGAGCGCGGCATCTTCTCAACCAGCGAGACGACCATCTGGTACTTGAGAGAGACCGAGTACAGCATTTGGAGCCACACGACAAGCGTGATCACCACCAGGACTCTCTTGAAATTGAAGCGAGGAATCTGGATCATGTATGCGTTGCGTCTATGGCGAGCCGGCCGGAGATCGGGACGAGAAGGTTAAATCCGATGATGCTTGGAGATGGCTGATCAAATCGGCTTCGCTGTAACGACGACGGCGACGGTGGGTCCGATTCAGGGCCACTTGCTGCCCAGAGCAATGTCCTGCCCATAGCAATGCCCTGCCCTGATCGGTCAATTTTAATGTGCCCTGATTGGCATTGGACAGTGCTTTCTCCCGGCGCCTGCAAGTCATTGTCTCCGCCCAACAACCATCCAGGACAATCCCTTGCGACCCCGAATGGCGCCAGGCGGAGGACGGAGCTGCGACAGAGTGCCGTTACTGGCGGATGGCAAAGCTTGAGCAGCATCAGCATCCGCCAAGCGATAGCCATCTCCATCAGCAGGGCAGCCAGAACACGGGCAGGGGCGACTGGTTCATGGGCCAGCCTCGTTCTGCCGGCTTGGTCTTGATCAGTCGAGGCCTTGGACTTGGACTTCCATCACAACCTCCCGCAGGCGATACCATCGTGTCCAATTTGGCCATACAGCCATGGAAGAGATTCGGCCTGAAGCCAACAGCCAGGATACCCAGGAACGAGCTCGGTACCAGCAGCTCTATTTCCCAAACCACAACTACAGCATCATCAACGGCTTTGGCCACTCATACAAGGATGGCAGCCCCTCCGAGCGATTGGCACGAGAGGCCCTGGACGATATATCGTGGCTGCCGCTCTTTGCCGACAACCTCTCTCGGCTGAGTCTGGTCGGGTGTCGTCGGATCGTCGACTTTGAGCCGCTGCGACATCTGGTTGGGCTGCACACTTTGGATCTGGATCATACTGGCATTGGCGATCTCGCTCCGCTTGCATCGCTTCGGCGACTGGAGAGGCTCTATCTCTCCGGCACAGCAGTGCAAGACGTAGAGCCCCTCCTGGAGCTTGCTGCACTCCGGCGGCTGTATCTGCCGCCCCATGCACGAGAGTCCCCGAGCGTCCAGCGACTCAAGGTCCACAACCCAAGGGTCAAGATCTACTTCAATCGATGAGAAACTTGCCGCTGGAGGAGACGGGAGGGTGTCTGTATATCTATCTCTCGCCGCAAGGCTTCGGTCTCGGCCACCAATATAGTATCATTTCAGCGGTCTGGATCACTCGAATGCAGCAAGAAAGCCCTCAGCAGTCGATTGGATGATCTCCGCAAGCAATCCGGCGGCAGATTGCAGCGGCCTCGCTCGGATCAGCGCTTGCAACGGAGCAGCGCGGGAGACCCTGGGGGTGAAAATTCCCCGTCCCGATCGATCGCCCACCGACGGGCGCCGAGACGAAACAACCTGCGCTCGGTCTGCGTTGCTCATCTGTCCTGCTCGCTGTCCTTTGCAATCGGCAACAAGCGCTATATCTACGATCGGGAATGTCCCAGCCCCAGCACGGACCGGCGCCGGGTATCCTCGACTCGGAGCTTTCTCTGTCATCGCCGTTTGGATCACAGGGGCTCTATGCTCCACCGCCGCCGCAAAACATCACTCGAGTGGTCGTCATTGCCCTGGACAAGTCAGGTAGCAGCCGCAGCTGATCACCCGACAGCACTGATCCTTTGCGATGGCTACAGCGTGTCCGTGAAGCTGGGCCGGCCAAGGAGAAGTACTCACCCAGCCATTTGCGCCATCTCCGTATCGACCGCCGATCCAAACGCTCGGCCGGAGCAGATCACAGCGAAAAGGCATTCTCGTGGAGCCTGGACAATTTCCTGCGGCCCGAGAGCGATCTGGTGGTGCTTGTGAATGTTCGCCCGATCGTGACGCTCCCGGGGCCATTTGGAAGCGCATATATGGACTTCCAGGGTGAGGACGTTGAGGCTGTACAGTAGTTCGAGTATAATGTGCCATGTAGCTGCCGGGCCCGTCATGCAGGGATCGCAATTCGGGCGGCCCGGTCCTGCCCAACAATCAAAGCAAACTCGCCTGGCGAGTGTGTCTGTCTGCTGCTGACGATGATCAGCAACCCGCACTGCTGGCTTGATCTGCTCCTAATCTTGCCATGGCGTCACCTAAATGGATCTATGATGCGGGCCAGACTACATTCTTCGCACCGAGGAAAAGGTGAGGGCCACCTGGTCTGCACAAACATGTCGGCAGCGATCTTGCTCATGCTCTCGCTGACGCGCGCTGGGAACCCGGTGAACCAGAATCGAGAGGAGTCTCACAGGTTGCTGCGAAGAGCATCTAGGCCGCTCAAGCAACGACAGGTGAGCTGGACTCGGCCACGATGCAATGCGAATGCGATGAACAGAGGCCAACTCGCGGTCCTTGTGTCCTTTGATCATTCTGGACAGATCGCAGTCAAGGGAATCGCCATGCGCGGCGATCCGCGCCAAGAGATCACTCGCAAGGTCCACGAACTGAGCGCAGATGCTCTGATCGTAGGCTCGCGTGGGATGAGTGCCCTCAAGCGGTAAGCTCGCTTGGGTGCAGCACACATAGATCGGAGAGCGGGGCCATTGAGTTGTTGCGGGGCTGTGTGGCCTGGTGGTCCGAGCATTGTCTTGGGGCTGATCTTCAATGGGACTTGGCAGGGCACTCATGGGCTCGGTATCAGGTACATACGATGTCGCTTGCCTTGGCCGAACTGATATACACCAACAGCGCCAAATACCCGGCCTCGGTGCTTGGCCTGACCTCGCACTCCATCTGATCAGAACCGCATCCGCTTGCATTTACACATGCCCTTACACTCACCTGCATTCGCATTCGTCCCCCGACATCGCCTCGCTCCTTCGCCGCCGTACTGTAGACTATCTCGCCCACAACTGCAGATGCGCCGTGATCATTGTCCGCAACGACTGTGAGGTCGAGATCGGGGCTCGTATCAGTAGTCTGGCGACACTCGGCGTTGTGCTCTCCAAGGATGCTCTCGAGCACCCGTCCTCCGACCAGCTTCTCCCGTCGCTACCTCCAGCACAGCCATACGAGTCTGCGCCCGAGCCCAGGCAACCCCGCGACGACGATCTAGTCAAGCCAATACCCATTCAAGCGCCGCACCTGGGCGAGCACTGCAGCAACGC
Source organism: Polychytrium aggregatum (assembly GCF_025602895.1). Lineage (NCBI taxonomy): Eukaryota > Fungi > Chytridiomycota > Chytridiomycetes > Polychytriales > Polychytrium > Polychytrium aggregatum. Next base: position 123,492 of record NW_026516309.1, on the reverse strand, counting down.
GACAATTGAGATGGACTGAACTGTTGGCGAGCGGCGGCGGCGGCTGCGAAGCCAAGCGGTGTGCGAGTCGAAGAGCTGGAACAAAGGAGGGCTAAATATCCAGTGCCTGGCGTCTCCTGTCGCCTGAATATATTGGTGTCGATCAATCAACACCTCCGCTGACTCTGTGCGTTGGTGTTGGGTCGGGGTGCTTGCTCGGTGGGAATTCCTGTGGTGGTGGGCTGCTCATGGTCGCCGTGTTCCTGGCCACACAGCCATCCCAAACAGGGCATATGAACGCTCATTTGCTGGCGGGGTTGTTGCTGCCGCCAGCGCCCGACTCTGTCGAGATCCCGCAACTTTCCTTGACAACGCACCCGCTCTGCTCGCTCCAGCACACCCCACCGCCAGCACCGAGCCCAGCGCCCCAAGGCGATCATGGCCGACGACGACTTTGATCTGTACGGCGAGGATCTCGGAGGGACCTACGGCTCGTTCGGAGCCGACGGCGAGGTTGGTTTGACACCGCACTGGTGTGCATTGGGCTCTTGCTACAGGACTGCTTGTCGTCCCAGCGCACCGACATGAATGCTGCCGCGGGAGAGATTTCGCCTCCCCCTCTTCCAACCAGCCCTATTCTCCATCTATCCGCGCAATCCTGGGCCCTATCCTGCTCTAGGACATCTATGGGGACTTTTCAAAGTCCACGAAAATCTACAACGAAAGCCTGACCGGCAACGCCGACTCGCTAGACCCTGCCGCATCCAGCCCCAAGGCCACCGGTGTGGATGACGATGCAAGACCAAAGCCCGCCACAGAAGACGCAGGAGCATCCGGCGAAGGGCGCCTGGAGGATGATCCCAAGCAACCACATCCGTCGAGCGCAAGCACGAGCCCCGAGGCACTAACAGTACCGGAGAAGCACACTGGTGCCGCAGCGCATCCGCCGCGATCGCAGCCCGCACATTTGGGCAACGGCAGCAGGTCACTGTTTGTGCAGGATCTCACCTGGGTAAGTCTCTCTTGCAATCGTCTGTCCAGTCAGACTGCGGTTGTCTGGACACGCCGTTGTCCCTGGGTGTGGTGGAAGGACCCTGGTGCGTGATGCGCGGCGCTGGCTGATCTCCCTGTGCCTCTTATCGTCTGCACTCCGCCATTCCCTATACGTTCAACCGGATACACTGAAACTTGGAATATCTCGACCCGCCATGAATCTATCTGCAAACGGAATCCGGAACTTGATACCACCCCTCCTCCATCGACTCGCCTCCTTCCGCTCCTCTTTTTGCGGACAACCACCCGAATCTCCCCCGATCACATCTCCAACTGTGGCTCCCGCACCCAAACTGTGAATCCGATGACTCGCGGTTCACTCTACTCTCGGTCGTTTCTGTCTCGCACCGCGTGCCAACGCGTGCAGTACACCACGGACGAGGATCTGCGTCAAGTCTGTGTCGATGCCGGAGTCGGAGACCAGGTCCTGCCTCTGGAGATTACGTTCCAAGAACTCCGTGTCAACGGCAAGTCCAAGGGTATCGCATACCTGGAATTCACCAACCCTGAGTCTGCTGCCGTCGCGAAGGAGTTTTTCGATAAGATGTACGTGACCCGTGAACACCTCCTCTCCGGTGCCGAGATCCATGAATGCCGCGATAGTCGGATCGGCTGCAGCGGCGATCACAGCATGGCTGTAGCTTAGTGCGACAGTGGGCTGAACTGTGATGTGTATTTTAGTGTCGTGTAGACCCCATGTATATCAGTGCCGTTGTTTGCTGTTGCGGATACCATCGATGTAGTAGTCTGTGTTGTTATCGGCGCTCGCAGTCGCTGTGGTTGTGGGCGCGGCGGTGTGTGCGCGGAGCTCTTCTGTACCTGTATTGCCTCTGTGGCTGCTCCTGCCATCGCGAGCTTCAATGTCCGGACCATTGATCTCGTTGTACATATCTGTCCGCTCCACAAACGTCTGATGCCCTCAATGATACTTACCGTTCCGCAGTGAAATACACGGTCGGAAACCCCTCGTCACTTTTGGTCCTCCCAACCAGTCAGGTAGCCCATTCCGAACCGTTGGAACGAAGGAAGGAAAGGAGTATAGCATCCCCAAGGTTAGCGCCCCGCCAAAAATCACACACGCCAACTTGCAGCCAATGCAGCCAATGCAACCGATGCAGCCGATGCAGTCCATGCAACCAATGCAACCGATGCAGCCGATGCAGCCACTTCAATCCATGGTCGGTCTAGCGCCCATTCAGCCGCCACATGGCCTGCCATCGATGCCTGGGATGCTGGGAGCACCGGACGTCATGGACCGAGGACGCGGCGGGCCTGCAATTCGCCCGGTTATGGGCCGCGGCGGCATGCCGCCCAACTTTCGACCTCCCGGACTGGGTGCTCCGTTCCTTCCCAGCCACGGCAACTTTGGTCATGGCTCGATGCCGGGGCGGTTCTTTGAAGCCGACTTTCAACCATCGCCCATGATGATGGGCGGCCCAATGGATCCTCGGTTTCGCGGTTCCGGAGGATTCCCGCATATGGGCGGAGGCTTTGGCCGTGGAGGTGTTGGTGTTGGCGGCGGCGGCGGTGGTGGTGGCAGCGGCGGTGCTGCCGGAGTTGGACCCATGGGTGGATTCGGGCGAGGCGAGTTTGGCCCCCGTGGAGCTCAAGGCTTCTTCGAGCAACGAGGTGGGCCCCACGGACCCGGATTTGAAGGCATCGAAGCCGACTTTGATCCGATGACTGGCGGATTTGGACGCGGTAGCTTTATCAATCAGCCTCCTCGTGGCAGGTAAGGATCGCGGGTGACTGTTGGATGTGCAAGGAGTGGGTGGCGGTTGACAAGTCAGGCTGACTGATGGCATGTTGCTGTGGCGTGAGCGATGCAGCTGGGTTCATGATGGGTGGGTGATGTTGAAGCACACTTTATCGAGCGAGAGGGTTCGCAGCGCTTGTGATGTAAGCCAAACGGTGGGCACATCAATGACAGCGATCAGCAGCAAGTCAGTCATGCGGGTATATGAAATTTGACAGGCGACTGACTGACTTACTCTCCCCCCCCCTCCTTACGACTCCGCGCTGCCTTCGCCCCTTGCATGACACAGGGCATTTGGCGGACCCGGAAATGCAGGCCCACACGGCGGCCCTAGCTTCGGCGGTCCTATGAACCCAAGCCGATGGTCTGACCGCAGTCGCGACGAAGGAAACGAGCCCGGAGGCAGTGAGCGCGAAGGGCCCGCCCTCGGAGCAACCGATTCCAAGAACCTAGGCTCGGACGACGATCGGGGCGAAAAGCGCAAATGGGAAGAAGGTCGGGAGGCGTCCATCGCCGACGAGGCCGACGCCGGCGACAAGCCAAAGCGACCAACTCTGGATTCCCCACGACATGATCGCGGATCCGACAAAGCCGATCGAGACAGGGACCGTGAACGAGAGCGAGATCGAGATCGTGAACGAGACCGTGATCGCGACCGTGATCGTGATCGTGGCCGTGAACGGGATCGAGATCGAGATCGCGACCGGGAGCAAGATCGAAGCCGCAAAGATCATGACCGCGAACGAGACCGGGAGCGGGACCGTGGCCGTGATCGCGATCGCGATCGGGAACGTGAACGCGAACATGGTCGAGACCGAGACCGAGACCGGGACCGGGACCGGGATCGAGACAGGGATCGCGAAAGAGAGCGTGAGCATGATCGACCCAAGGAACGCGACCGGGACCGGGACCGAGATCGAGACCGAAAACGATCCGACATGGCCGTCAAAGAGCGAGAGCCTGATGCGCGAGCCCCAAGCGATCACGGCAGCAGCTCACGAAGAGACGATCGTAGCAGCAGTTCGCGCAAGGAGCGACATCAAAGTCGGAGCCGAAGCCAAAGCCGAAGCCGAAGCCAGAGCCAGAGCCAGAGCCAAAGTCAAGGCCAGCGCCAGAGCCAGGGCCAGGTTCCAAGCCAAACTATGTCAATCCACTCGGAGCGAGCCAGGCGCGACGCTGACGAGCGATCGACGTCGCATGGCGTGGCTCTAGGCACACCCATGGACGACTTTGGAGCGGACTCGCTCGACCTCAGGCTCGATGCCAGTCCCGATGAAGACCGGTGGATGATGGAGCCTTCGCCTCCGCCTGTGCAGACCGCCAGCCAAACAGCCGTCAGCGGTGGCGGAGGTATCCGTATCGTCGGCCGCAGCCAGAGTCAAGGATCAAGCCGAAGCAGAAGTCGAAGTCGCAGCCCGCACAACGACAGTGTTGGTGGCAACGAGACCCACGGCCACCGAACATTTGATACCGGCGACAAATACATCAAGCGATCCTCGTCGGCCCGGGGCGGCGGCGATAGTAGCGACCGGCGCGAATCCTCTTCCTCGGGCAAGTCAAGGAGCCGATACCGATCGAGCCGACATCGATCAAGCCGCAGCGAGAGAGAACGGGATTAGACACGACGGAGAAGAAGGGCCGGGATGTCGGGGATCGTCCTGTGTGCCGTACGGTCAACAGATCGTGCGGGCGACGGGCTTGGTGCATCACTGGAACGCCGAGTGTGCTGGCAGATGCACTGTTCGGACCTGTATGGATTCAGCGCAAACACATATAATACAACACATCAAGCAAAGTCACAGCGAGGAGAGGCCGGACGGTGGCCCTTGAGGGAGAGGGTGGACTCCGTATATTGACAAACAAGGGATGGCGATGGGCAGAGAGAAAACATAGAGTCATTCCAGAAACAAACGGGACAGCGTCTGCTTTCTCTGGCATCAGAGGCCCGAAGTCTGCTGAACTTTCGTCGACCTCGGTGAGCAAGCCGTGCTGTTGTTTCCCATCTTGAATACACCCGGGCGGTGTGTGTGTGTATTCAGACCCGGAGATCAACGACGGTCCAGACTCCAAACAGGGTTCCCCGTTTTAAAATGGGTACACTGCTGTCCAGCGGGACAGTGTGCTGGGCAGTGGACGGTGTGGAAGGTATTCTAGTGATCTGCAAAGGGGCCGTGCGCAATTACAGCTTGTCCAAAGTATGACGGATTAGGGGAGGGAGGTGTCAAGACATTGTTCGGGCTGGGGAGAGCGGCGTGCGGCTCCGGCAAGATTGAGGGATTGCCACATGATACATACGATGTTGCCCAGAAAGATATACCAAGACGACATCATCCGGCCAACGAAAAAATAGTATAACGGAATAATAAAAGAAAGAAAGAAAGAAAGAAAGAAAGAAAACGAGTATCCCACGCATCTAAAGCTGGCTATAGCGATGAATCACCCCCATTGGATTTGCCCTTGAGCATCGACTTTGCCCGCTGAACGAGCCCCAAGTTCGAAGGAGTCCGTATGTGGGCGGCCTGGGGCGACAACGATCGGGAGAGGCTCGCGCTGCCACTTGGAGACTGGCTCGACGTTGCCACTGGAGGAGACTGGGTCGCCGCCATGGCATTCAGGGCATGCGGGTGTGACAGCTCGGCTTCCTCGACCATATCCCGCAACAGGATGCGACGTTGCTGCGAAAACAAGTCCGGGAACTCTTCGAAAATCTCCTCGAGGAGGTCGCCGTTTTCTTGCACAAACTTTGCGAGAATGTCCGGAGGAGACGATGCAAGCGTCTCGGCAATCACCCGGGTCAGCTTCCGCTCCAGCCGAGTCGGCGCCGACGGCGAAGGCACGGGGCGTCCAAGACTCTCGTTCCGGCCGCTGCGGTTGCGGCGCAGAGAAGTGGCGAGGCCGCCAAAGATGCCGCTGCGCTGACTATCCTCGGAGCGCCGGTCAGAGAGGGACTGCGAGAGCAGTGTTGCGGGCGGAACAAAGGTGTTTCGGTGCGAGCCCATGTTGCCGTTCAGGATTTCGGACGACAGCGGCGTGCTGGGCGACATTTCACTGCGGAGGGCGGATCGGGCGGCGTTGGGAATCTCGATGGCGAGCGAGCGGGTGGCATTGGTGACCTCGGCGCCCTCGACTTCTTCAGAGTCTGGCGACGGGGAGTGAGTCGACAGATCCATCGCCTGCTGAGCGGCATACGAGGACGGTGCACGCTCTGAAGGCGGCGACGGAATTGGTCCGGCTGCGGACAACGCAGCGGGATGGGAGCCAGGCTGGGACAGGCCGAGGACTTCCTGGACAGACGAGTCGGTGATTTGCGGCACGTCGTCGTCGGCGCCGACGGCGGCGTCGAGGTTAGCAACCTGACGACAAAGCGGGCACTGGAACATGTATCCGTTGTCGACGAGGGGGATGACACACTTGTAGTGGAAGCAGTGAGAGCACGGGGCCAGGAACAGGGCTTGGCCAGGGTTGAGGTTGGAGATGCATATACAGCACTCTGTGCAGGCATCCGAGACGGAGTGCGAGTTGCCCATGGCACCAACGAGGGCGGCTAGGGCAACACGGAGTCTGCCAGCAAAAGAGAGTGATAATCTAATCAGGGCAAGGCCAACCAGGGCGAGGCCAACCAGGGCAAGGCCAACCAGGGCGAGGCCCTACGCACCTGTAAGGATCGCCCATAGGCTTGTTGATCTTGGCGGAGATGAAGACTTTGATACCGATAGCACGGTAGATATCTGAGTGGGAGAGAGTGGTCCAAGCCGCCAGGGTGTTAGAGAAAGCTCTCGTCGAACAGCTGCAGCTTTATACCGAGGTCCCCTGGAACGACAGGCCGACGTGGCAGTATCGAGCACGGCCGAAGCCCAGCAGTGCCATGTACGTCTGGGGGGACACATGTAGCAGCTGTATCCTTGGGACACGGCTGATGGTAAGCCACGGGGCACATACCCTCCTGGCGGCCCTGGTAGTCGACGCCCAGCTGGATAACATCGTTGCTCTTGAGCGGATATGGATTGCTTTCTTTGCTGCTTGCCGACAAACGGAGGCGATTCAAAAATGTGCCCGATGAGCTTCCACGGTCGCGCAAGTAGACCTGAGGAGACGTGTGAGCGACACAGAGCAGGGTAAGAAGCATGCCGGGCGAATCGCATCAACAGGCAGCCACAGCGAATCACGACCGGGAACAGCATGGTTTGGAGCCAAGAAGCAGGGGAGCGCGGACAGGGCCACAAATCGCGGCATCGACCAAAACTGATCGGCGCCGCTCGCAGCGAAATGATCCGGTGACGAAGGGCAATAGCCACGGAGACAGGGACATATGCATCTCGCCTCGTCGTTCAGGGAAGGGCGAGAGGGACGAGGCAAGACTGAACCCAACATGGTCTGATGCACATTGGGGAGGCCGGCAAAAAACTGGCTGGAAGCGTACCTTCCCGTCGTAGTCGAGCCAGAGCTCGGCATGATCTCGGCTGACGACTTTGCTCCGGAATGCCACCATGTTTTCTGACTCATCGGACTGTTCCTTGGTTGCGGCCGAGGGCATGTTTGCTCCAGTCCATCCGGGCGAAGTTGAGGCGGCACCAACCAAGCCGCCGGCGGCTGGCGAGGTCGAGAGGTCGACATTGATGTTGGCGGCGAGATGCGGGTGTGGCTCGGAGCTGGTGCCGAGGGAGGCACTGAGATTCGACTGGGGCGCTGCGGGCTCGATAAGGTCCGGGACGGTGGGCAGGGAAGACTTTTTGAGCTTGGATTTTGAGGGATCGACCTTGCGGCCGATGCGGAGGTGGGTGCCAGGAACGAGGAGACGCTCGAATGGCGGGAATTTGACGCAGGGACGACTTGGGTTGACGACGGCGTCGGCGCTGTAAGGAAAGAGCTGCACAAGCACGGCGGATTCGGTAGTCATGGCGACAGATGCGGGGATCGGCGACAGGACGGGACTGTACGGACAGATGGGTAAAAAAGATGGGGTTCGGAGGAAAGGCCAGCCGAGAGAAGCCGCTCGATCCTGGAACGAGTAAATCGGGCTGTAACGGAATGCAAGGACGGGACTGCAGCAATATGCAGCCGGACGAAGGGGTCGGCGATGGCCACGGCGGCGACAGCGACGATGGAGGGGCAAGAAGAGATACCGGCGATGGCAAAGATGACAACGGAAAGATGCGAATGGCAATGAGAGAACGCAGCGAGAACGCAGCGAGACGGCGCGAGAGCGGGCGAGAACGGAGCGAGGGCCCGATCAAGGGCCAGAGCCCCACAGAAACAGCAGCGACAGGGTCCGCAGACACCTCGGCAGACACAAACAGTCGCACTGACGTCGCACACAAGTCGCACGCATTCCACCCGGCATACACGATTGTGCGGCCCCAGCGCCTGTGCAACGCTGGCGCCGGACACAGTGCGGAGCCTGAATCAGCGCCACACTCACGTGCACGCGGGTGTGACGCATGCACACCGAGCGAGGCGCCGAGGAAGCAGAGGGGAGCAAACCCAGGGCCAGAGCAGGCGGCGCTGGGGTCGGCAGGTTCGATATGGCCTGCGTGTGGCCGGTATCACGGCGCTGGCGGTGGTGCACAGACGGAATGCGGCGTTACAGCGAATCGCTGTATCAGCGAGATATGCTGCAAGGGGGGGCATTTCAACCGATGGCCGCGCGCACCACCGGCCAAGGAAAAAAAAAAAAGACCCTCAAGGGCTCTCTGATGCACCCGCCTCGACAGAATGCTTTGTTGCTCACCTTGGGCCACAGTCTTCCCCACCCGAGCTGATCCGTGCTTCTGCTGTGGCAGTCCTGGCATTGCGGATTGGAATCATGTATATTCACGCCCTGTGCGCAGCACGGACAGAGACTGCAGGGACATGGGAGACTCTGTCGGGCCGGCAGCGTCGCATGACATGCTTTTGGGGGGGGGCGAGAGCATTGCGCGGCTCTGGGTGGCCTTTGGTCATCTGCAGGTTCGCAGCGCGGATGGGGGGTCAGCTCAGCGCTTGCTGCCAGACGGCGACCCAGACAGACAGGCCGGGTGATCAAGTTGCATGCAGCCACGCGGCCGGCCGGACCGATCCTGCGGTCGACCGGGGGCCTTCTGGCGGCGGTTGCGGCATCAGACTTGCATCGATCTTGCAATTCGAAGAGGGTATCAGGCAGATGGGACTGGCATCGGGATCTTCAGCATCCCCTTCGCACTCATGGCTCGGGCGGGGCGGTGTCGTAGTCCGTCTGTTCCTGCAGAATGCGCAGAACAGCACGGATGCCCTGTGCCAGCCAGAAGCCGATGCTGACGACTCCACCAAACACAATCAGCAGCGGGCCCAGCCAGAACAGGATCACGAACAGCCCCGTCGACACCCCGGCCACGGCGAGGAGCATCCCTGCTCCTGCCCATTCGTCTCGAGTCAGATGCGGCCAGCTGAGCCATGGTTGCGTGTGCAGCGGATGCTTGGGCTCGGCCTCGGCCTCGGCGGCAGGTGCGAGTCGACGACAGCACGGCTCGACGAGGACGACGATGCGAGGTGGGTGGGCTTGCGAGCTTGTCGTCAAGGTAGAGGCAGGCCCGGTGTCGGAAGCAGAGTGGCTGCGGGCCGGTGCGGGTTGTGTGCTGGACGGAGCATGGCGGAAGCCGTTTGGTCGGGCCTTTGGCCGAGCTGAAAACACACAAACCTCGCTGTGGGGTGGCCGCACAGGGTCGCCAAGATGCGGCAGCGTCTCGGGCACGACCGAGGGCATAGACTTGGTGGCTGCTGGGAAAGCGTCCGAGAGCATAGGGCGAATGTATCGTACAGAGCTGGAAAAGAGCAGAATATGGCTGGAGCAGCCACGGACAAAGCAGAAGACAGAGGAGCAGGAATATCGAGGGCTGATTCGACGCAGCGTTCGCCCTGAGTTGTTCATGGACAAGGCCGGTGGCTTTATAGGTTGGACGTCATAGGTCCAAGCAGGGCGCTGTTCATCATGCCGGCACATGGGTGCTCGGCGCTGTCCGAGGGCGGGAAAAAGCGCCAGCAGCAGCACCGAGGATGCAGACCCGTGAGGGGTGGAGAGTTGGGGGCAGCATCGGATGACTGCGGCGGACCAGAGGGGTCATTCGGATGCAGTGCGTCGCAGCGAGATGCGATCGAGCGATATGGGGGGTGTGCGGCAGCGAGATGCAATCGAACGGCGGTTGATTGATTTGTCAAACGATCGGGTGGCTCGCCGGTGGTCACGGCGACATCGTTGGCATCGATTCACGAATGCTCAACCCACGAATACTCAACTCGCGGATACTCAACCCATGAATGCTCAGCCCATGAATGCTCAACTTGCGAACACCTGTCAAATCGGATGATAACTCCACCGCCGACTCATATACTTTATGGCCTTGCTGTCAACTCGCATACTCCATTGCTGCACCGCAGACTCGTATACTTCGCGACTCTGCTCTCAACTCCTCCAGAACATCAATCGCCCGTCCCACCAACCACCTCCGCCTCGCCACAAGTTTTGCCGTCCCACAACGCCACCGCGGCCTTTCCAGTTTTCGCCGCCGTTCGTCCCCATCTCCATCCGTCTTCGTCGCCGACTTGGACTTGACCTCCATCGCTCGTCTTAACCGTCCTCATTCTCCCTGCACCCGCCCTCGCCGGCCGCCTCTCTGGCCCGCCCCTCGATCCATCCATCGATTCCATTCCATCTGCTCTGCTCTATAACCCTCCGCCATGGTCTCGCGATCCGCCAGGCCCGTCCTCGCCAAGCTGCACATCCCCAACACACCACCGCCCGACTATTCGGCGCTGTCCCATCCACCCATTCTGTCGTCGATCGCCTCGGGCCAACTCCCCGCCTCGGCCAGCCATATCATCGCCATCGACCCAGAGCATCTGCGACGGAGCTCGTTCTCACCGTCAAGTACCGTCTCGAGTTCGTCGCTGCCCTCGCCCATCCGGCTGGCCTCTCCAGCACCAGCACCTCCCACGATGCTGCCGTCGTCCCTTCCCAGCCTCTATGAGCCCTCCTCTTCGTCCTCCATGTCTCTGTCGACAGCCTCGACGAAGCGCTCGCTCTCCTATTCCGAGGTCTTGCCGTCGCCCGTGCTCGCTCGGCTTGGCCATCGTGCTTCCGCCCACGGCCTTTTGCCTTCCCACACGGCCTTGCCCTCGGCTCGGCTGGGCCTGGACGACCCCATGGTCGCCTGGTCCGACCACCTCGTTCAAATCCTCATTTCTCCGCTGATCCTGCTGGGGCTCGTGTCCTTCTTTGTGCTCTTTCCCGTCGGCCTGATGGTCGGCTTTCTGGTCCGTTGGCTCCATGGCCTCTATGTACTGCTGCTGGCCGGCGTCTGGACACGGCGGTAGCTCCCTCGCCCGTGCCGCCTGCGGCTCCTCCGGCTCGTGTGGGCCCTGTCTCGGCGACCCCAGCTTTCTGCCAGGGCCTCTCTCACTGAGCACCCACCCTCTTCCGCCTCTCATCCGGGCTGCTACCAGACTCCGCCCTCCGTTCGCATCTACTTTGTATCTATCGCATATGTTCTCTCCGGCTTTCGTTTTGCTGTGGATGCAACCGCAGTCGACCCTCCCAGAACAACTTTTCGGCACCCGCTGAACGCAACCGACAAAGCCCAGCTCTCCAAAGCCCACCTTCCTCGCTCTCGCAAGCTGCTTTGCGCCCTGGTCTGTCTCGCTCCGGCCCCGATCTTGCTCCTTCGCCTCGCCAGCTCCCTCCGCTCTTGGCACGCGGGTCTCGGACAGCAGCCTCTGTGGGAACGTGCAATCGCTCCCCCGAAACGTGCGATCGGACAGCGAGCGACACAAGCTATCGTCTTGGATTTACCACTCTTGGCGCCGTCTTGGCTTTCTCTGCCACTCTTTCGACACTCGCTTGGCGACCCTCTCGATCCGTGGGATACAGCAAGCTTCTGCTGATGGTGGCAACTTCCTCCATTAGCCCGAACGCCTCGCTCATCTATGCCCTTGGTTCATCCTGCACCATGCTCCCCGCCGATCCCACATGCGTTTCGATGCCAAGCACGAGTGTCTGAGGAGGCTGCAGCCCCACTGTTGTCGCCGGCACATATGAACTCAGCAGCAACAGGGCATCGCCGCCGTCTGTGACTGCCTCGTCACCGAAGACAACAGCAAACAACAGCCTCCTCCATCGCTAGCCCTCCTGATCAACAGGGTATTGGCTCAGATGACCGGCTGGCCTCACCCACCTCCAGATTACACAATGTGGGTCCCTGGATCCATCGCGGCTTTGACGGAGCGACTGACTCAAGACACTGTGTGGGCTCGTGCGTCCGGAATTGCTACTCTCCAGTACCCGGCCAAAATCACTCACTCCCTCACGGCATGGATTAACTGCAATGTCTCGACAAATATATGTTTATCTACATTGAGAAAGAGCTCGTCTACCGGGAGATACCGAATCGGATGGCTCATATCGCCTTGACCAAGCGAGAATGGGAGTGGCCATGTGGAGCCGGTCTGGGAGCAAGTTGTGGGAGTGCATTGGTGTGCTGCGAGTCGGTGCGTGGTGCACAGGGCGAATGCTTGTTCAGTGCGTCGGAGCAGCAGCTCCGAAACAATGTTCTAACCATGAGCGACGGCCCATACGGAACGCGGGCGCCCTGATTTCCGGCCAGGCCGATCATGCACCATGAACCAACAACTTGGACCCGGCACAACCACCCGGCTGTTCCGTGGAACATCGATGGGTTCTCTTTCAAACATCATGTGAATCCCGTTGAGCCAGAATGCGAGCAAACCGGCCTTTTGCAGTGAAAGCAGAGCCAGGACGCGCTCGAACGCCCCCTTTCTTGATCCGTTCGCCATGGGCTCGCACGACTGTCATGCTCTGGGGGGGGGTCGCTGGGACCGCCTTGCGATTGCGGCCAACGGCGGTTGAATGGATGGCCTCGGTCGAGTTGTGTGGACCGGGAGCGAGCACACTCTGCAAGGAGAATTTGTGCCGGCGGGTTGCCGGCACCTTCTTGCCCAGACAGCCGACGGCATCTGCTCTGCCCCCTTTCTGCCCCTTTCCCTCGTCCTCATCGGCCTCGTCTGCAGCCAACCCCGTCGTCGATATCGCCATCTTGGCACCGTCTCCGAGCTGCTGGTATCGGCGGGCTCGTTGTCGTTCGCATCCCGTCTCTCCAATATGCCCGTGGCTGGCAAAGAGGCCTCTGAGCCCTCTGACGATGCCGAGCCCCCTGTCTCGCCAGAGGCCCAGACCCCTGTCTCCTCACAGCCAGCGACCCCGTCTCAGCCCGATCCCTTTGGTCCCTGGCTCCATCCCGTCGAGTGTCTCATCAACACCGCCCGCGACGAACCCGATGCCCTCCTGATCAACACCTACGAGAGCGGCATCTCGGAGCGCTTCAGCTATCTCCGTGTGTGGAAGCAGGCGTACTCGGTCGCCCAGGCTCTCAAGGCCCTCCCTGGCTGGAACAACGACGGCCACGAGGTCATCGGCACCTTCTGCGAGGCCGAGGCCAGCTGGGTGATCTACTCGTTTGCGGTGTGGATGCTCGGCAAGTAGGCATCTCTGATGTGTTGCGGTGGGATGCTGTGGTGTGCGGCGATCTGTTCTGGTTATGGCTGCTCTGTTTCGTCGATCGTGGAGCGCCCCTCCGGCAGAACAGGAGGCATTGTCAACGGGAACGAGCCTCACCCATATCGTCTTTCGCATCCAGGAAGACACTCAATCTCGCGCTGAACCTTCCCTCTGCTGCTCGCAAAGCCCTGTGCGAGAGGTATGCTTTCAATCGCTGTCATGAGCAAAGGCGGGCCGTTTGCTGGAGTGAGAGTCGAGCCAGCTCTCTCCTGAGTTGTTCTACAGAGCCCCTGACACCTGCACCACAACCACAACCACACTTGACAGACATGCGGTCAAGTACATCCTCTACCACCACACCAAGCCTAGCCGCACCATAGGAGTGACTTTGGCCGATGCCACCACGTTCCCGGTGCTGGACAACATCCCACACCCGTCTCTCGAAGTCTGTGAACCCCTCGACGACTTTGTCGCCTATTTGGGGACCTCTGGAACGACTGGTATGTGGGTGTTTGAGAATGGTGACGAGCGAGCCAAGTTCCAACTACAGAGGAAGAATATGAACCTGGGCGAACATCAGGTGGCGACTGAGATAGCGGAACACGGACAACGAAACATCAGCAGGAAGTGTGTTTGACCTCTGTGCCTCGTTGGTGCTCCTCAAACCACGAAAACAGGCATTCCCAAGACGTAAGTGACCCGTGGCATTTCAACCGCTTTGATGATTCCAACTGAACGAAGTCTCTAACTCTCTGAGACTCCTTTATGGTTCTTCAGATACAAGTTCCCTCATATTGGTGCAACAACTGGCAGAAGCATTCTGGGGCACATGTTTTTAAAGATTGGAGTGTGTCAGGTAAGCTATATGATCCTGTGCAACAGAGCGTCGAGCCATCCATGAATTGAGAACTAACTTGCATGGCGATCAGACACCTTCGTTTGTCGCAACTTTCACTTTGATGCTCTGCGCCTTGAACCTCAACGGATCTTTGTGGACCCCCCAGCCCACACCCAACACTGTCGACAAAATCAAGAGCATCATCAGAATGCTTGACGATGGCGTATCGTATCTATATCTGGTAAGCTGCCATTGAGAACGGCAAGCAATTCGTCCCACCAATGCTGATGGATGATTCGCATTACTTTACCCATGCGCAGACGCCCTCGCTCATGAAGATGATTATCAGTGTTGCTCAGAATCAGAATCCCGATGTCAAATGGACAGAAACGAGAAAGATCGGCTTGGGCTCGGAGCTCGTGTCTCCAAGCATTGTTCAGCGCGCGAGAAAAATTCTTCCAAATGCAGAGTTGATGTCAGCATATGGATCGAGCGAGGTGGGTGACAGGAGACTATTCAGACATTTCAGATACACATTTCCAAGGATATTCATTCTCAGTTCAACCTCCAGGCTCTCTTGATTGGTGCCGCTGCGATGTTTTTCCAACCAGTCAACCAGATCCTCGAAGCACATAAACTAGTCTACAAGCAGGCCAAGCCTGGGGTGCGCTGCCTCCTCTTTGACGAGGAGGGCAATATCGTTGATCAAAATGTCTCCAAGAGCGGCGTCCTCGTCTACGCCGTCGATCCCGACCATCCCATCCGCAACCACCCCGACTTTGTCAATGCCAATCCCAACGACAGACTGGCCTCCTTTGGCTTCCTCAGCGACGGCTCGCCCCGAGTCTGCACCATGGACTGGGTCGAGATGGTCAGCGAGAACGAGTTCACTGTGGTTGGAAGGTGAGGTCAATGGCCGGGTGCTGCAACTCTCATTGATGACGAGTGCACATCTGGTACCCTGACGACACGTCCCGCTCCTGTATCCCGAGTACTCACATCATTCATTCCCTCACTTCACACCATCACTCCAGATTCGACCAGAAGATCAAGGTCAACGGTGTCTATGTCGACCTGAACCATCTCGAGGCCCTGGTCGTCCAGCACCTGAGCCACACCATCGCCGACTGTGCGTTTGTCCAGACCTCCGAGAAGAAGATCGTGATGCTGTATGTTCTCCAGGCCCGCCCCACGACCCGCACCGAGCCCAGCGACATCATCCGAATGACCCAGGATCTGCTTGGCCTTGCAAACGTCTCCAAGGTGCCGATCCACAACTGCTTCCAGCTCGACGAGATCCCCATGACCGAGATTGGCAAGCGCGACCTCAAGAAGATCAAGTGGATCGCCGAGAACAACGATCTGCACCAAGGATCCGTTGTGTATCCCCGTCTCGCCCCCAGCGAGGCCCCGCTGTTTTGCATCGCGGCTGCAATCTCCAGCCTCGGCAGCCAGCTCCTCGGGATTCCCTCTCTCGACGGCCGCAACTACAGCATCAGCGGAGCTGGGTTTGACTCGCTGAGCGTCGGCCGCCTGGCCCTGGCCATCAAGGAAGAGTACGATGTCGAGATCTCGCCGATGATGCTGCTCTCGAACGGCCTGACGCCCCTCGATGTCGCCCAGCTGGTGATTGATCTCCAAGGCAACCACCCGCTGATGCCGCCGACAGTCGACCTCGACCAGGAGGCCGCCCGGCTCGACGATGCGAGTGTGACGGCCGAGGGTCTCCCTCCACTTGTCTTTCCCGAGTCGCCTCGCGGCATCGTCCTGACGGGGGCCACTGGCTTCCTCGGATCGTTCCTGCTGTACGAGCTGGCTGCCAAGTTCCCTGCTGCCAGGATCTACTGTCTGGTCCGAGCCGCGAGCGACCAGGCTGCCATCGACCGCATCTTTGAGACAGCCAGGAAGCTGATCCTCAACCCGCAGCAAACGCACTACCTCGTGAACAATGTCAAGCCGCGACTCGTTGGTGTCTGTGGCGATCTGTCGCTCGACCAGTGGGGACTGACCAACAAGCGATGGAAGAAGATCAGCAAGGAGACCGACATGGTTGTGCACTGCGGCGCCGAGGTGCACTGGCTCGACGACTATGAGGCGCTCAAGGGGCCGAATGTCCTGGGCACGGCGACGGCCCTGCGGCTGGCCACGACCCACCACTTGAAGCCGCTGCACTTCATCTCGGCGGTCGGGGCGATTCCCATGGCACGGGGTGCAAGGACGCCGCTCGAGGAGAGGGTGTATTCCAACTGGAACGTCTCTGGCGGGTATGCACAGACCAAGTGGGTCTCTGAACAGCTGATCAACAAGGCACGATCGAGGGGAGTGCCTGCGACGATCATCCGACCATCGCTGATTGCAAGCGACAGTGTCTATGGAGGTGAGTCACTGGATGTGATATGGCAATGTGGTGTGGTGGTGGTGTGGTGTGGTGGTGTGGTGGCGGTGCAGCAGCTCATCTCATCCCACTCTCACTCTCACTCTCACTCTCACTCTCACTCTCACTCTCACTCTCACTCTCACTCTCACTCTCACTCTCACTCTCACTCTCTCAGTGTGCCACTCGGACGACTACATCTGGCAGTATATCAAGGGGTGCATCCGCATCGGGATCGCTCCCTCCAATGCCACCCCCGTGACCATCACCATGAATCCAGTCGACCATGTCGCCAAGGTGGTCGCTGCGATCGCTGCCTCCGAGGTGGCCCTGCCCAAGTTTGTGTTCCACATCAGCGACCCAGAGCGCAGGTGAGATGAGCGAGCGAGCCGAGTGGCAAGCGGACTGGGAGGGCAGCAGGATGAGTGCCATTCCTCGGTAGTCACTCACTCACTCACACCACCATCCCACACATCCTGTCCCTCGGCCCACCTCGCAGCGTCATCACCGAAACTCGACTCTTTGAGATTGTCAATGCCTCTGGCTGGTCCGTCATGTTCGAGACCCGCGAGCGA
Organism: Polychytrium aggregatum; assembly: GCF_025602895.1. Lineage (NCBI taxonomy): Eukaryota > Fungi > Chytridiomycota > Chytridiomycetes > Polychytriales > Polychytrium > Polychytrium aggregatum. The sequence continues at coordinate 106,395 of NW_026516309.1, read as the reverse complement.
TTCAAGTCTCTGCTCCTCACGCCTCAGCTCACCAACGACTCGTCCATGTCGACGCTCATGCATCTGATCCTGAGCATGTCCTTCCTGGTCGACAACACCAACACCCGGTCGATCTATTCGGCCCTCGGTTCCCAGGCCGGGAGGATCGCCGGGCGAGGGCTGCTGTACCTGACCCACATCGGGTATCTGCCACCTCCTCTGAACGCTCCGTCACCGCTGAGACCCGAGGAGCACCCGCGGCCCAACATCTTCCGTCCCGACACCCACAACTAACTCGGTGATGGAGGTCACTGCATGTTTGGCAGTGCCATTCATGGTGCATCCCATGCACAGCCATGGTCCTTCACTTGCACGGTGCTTCACATCTCCCTGACACACATTCCTGAACTATCGCCTCGGAGTCTGTGCACGACATCCAGAGCTTGCCGATGTGTCCCACTCTCACCCCGTCCACATACCCCGATGTCGCCCCAGTCGCCCTGTGGGCAATTGACTGTCTGTCCTGGTCAATATCACAGCCATCTTGGATTCTCCATGCGACTCTTTCGTCTGGTGTCAGTGCTGGTTGCGAGTACTTGTGGACAGCGACAGGACTACTGATGCGACAGAGTGATCGAATTGGAGTGTAGATCGCCTGAGCTTGATAGTCGCCTGGACTGGCACGCTCTGGATGTGGAGTCACTCAAGACGACTGAAATCCCGCAGATTGTCCACCAGAGAATCAACAGTGGCCATTCCCAACGTGGAAGGATTCGTCGTGGTGACCTTGAGTTGCTCCGGACTCTTCGTTACCGATTTCAAGACGATGATCATGTTGCGTGCCCCACAGTTGCTGTGACTCCGTTGCATGAAAGCTAGTGCTCTGTGGATGAAGGCAAATCCCTTGCCATGACTCCAATCAAGAAGGATATCGGAGGTGATAGATTCCTCCGTGGCTGCTGATGGATACCCTGGATGAACATGGATGTATTCAGGGAAGAGAGTTGCCACCAATAGTGGAACGGAAGGGGGGGGCTATTGGTCCGTTTGTTGCGGGTACTGTGACCAAAGTCCGAGTCGTGTTTGGTACGCTCTGGCACCATCGTCGCTGTTTCTATCATTGCTGCTGTCGCTGTGGTTTGCATTGCCTGAGGCAGAAATGGAGACACATGCGGCTTGTGTTCTGTCCATGTCGACCAACCCAGGAGGCTATATCGGGACAGCCGAGGCGAAATACGACTCCCAAAGTCGCTGGATCTACAGAAGCAGCATGTCCATTGTCGAGGTTAGCGGCTCAGCGGCTCAGCAGCGCAGCGAACCAACTCGACCGGCACCGACTCGACTCGACTCACCTCCTGGTGGCTCTCCAGGAGCGACCTGAGATAAAGCCGCAGCGCCTGGGCAAAGTCGGCAATCTTTTCCTGGTCAAGGTACTCCAGTTCAGCCCGAAGCCGAGCCGAGATGGTCTCGAACTCAGTCTTGGCCTGGCGCGTCTGCTTCTCGACCTCGAGCAGCTCGCTCTGCGCCTGCTGGATCTTGTCTGACCGGAGCTTGCTGGCCCCACGCTGCTTCTCGAGAGCATCCTGTTTGCGGTAGTATTGCTGTTCGAATGTCTGCCAGTGCGAATAGGCCCGGCTGCGAGCAGCAAACGCCGTCTGGAAGCAAAGAGTAGCGACAAGCTGTGAGGAACGGGACGGAGCAAAAGCATGGCGACAGGGTGGGCACGTCTTGAGAAGCGCATCTGCCGGTTTGTTGCAGATGAGTCCCGTCGGCAGGTGGGTCCTTGGACTGTCGCCAGTCACCCACAGTCTCGATCCTACCTTGACCGATCCCATGGTCAAAATGTACTCCTCGACGACAATGACAAGATGGTTGATATCATGCTTTGCCTGTTGAAGTGCCGCCATCGGCGAAGCGGGCAATCAGAGTGATCAGTCAGAGCGATACTCCACCCGAAATCCCTGATTGCTACTCAAGGGAATGTAGTTACGCATGGCCATCCATCTACTCAGCGCAGTCGATCCAGTGTCTCTCGGGCCGGATCCGCCACACGAGAATTCCACCTGCTGTGCGCGGATGAATGGCCCTCTCTATCCTTCCACACCTGTCGATCATAGATTTCCTTGACTTGCTTGTATATGTTGCCGATCAACAGGATGTTATGCGAGATGGGCCGACTGCTGTCGATCTTGCTGACAGAGGCAAAGCTCTCGCCGTACTCAGACATGGCTGCGCCAATCTCTGTGTCGGGTGGTGGTATGGCATATACGGAGTTTGAGTGAGATTCTGGGGCTCAGAGCCAAGTTACCGACTATGCCGTAGTCAAGCGTGATCGGTTCTGCGTGCTTCGAACAGACCCATCCTCCACTGCGACACAACGAGAGCGAGTCGTCCAGGTCGCAACAGTCCGCTCGAGCATGCGTGACGCCTGCGATACCTTTCCTTTGCTTCACCAAAGCCTCGAGTGCTCTGGACATTGAGCGTAGCTGAGTTTCGAGAATGTCCAGCTGTCGTTTCTTATCCTCAAACCACTGCGATGGTAGCCGATAGCCACGACAATGGTAGTGTTTGCAGTCCATCGGGTTGGGTTACAATCAAAGGTAGCATCGAGGAAAATGCCAGCGGCGATTGTGCGCGATTAAGAGCAGGAGCAGGAGCAGGAGCAGGAGCAGGAGCAGGAGCAGGAGCAGGAGCAGGAGCAGGAGCAGGAGCAAGCTGTAGGGGAGTGTGCCGCGCCCCAAGCCGGGTCGTCTTTGAGCGCCTCGGATAGCAGGCGGCAAATGGACTGAGATCGTACCTGATCAACTTCGACGTACTTCACAAAGGTTTGGCTTGCATTGGTCATGGCATCGCCCAAAAATCCCATAAATCCCTTGGACTCTTCCCTCTTCTTTTGGGTGACCTTGAGGTTCAGTGGGACCAACAAATGATGTGGAAGTTGGCGGCTTGTTTTCCCCTCCCCTCTCCCACGCCGTCCTCCACATTGACTGACTGATTCGCCCGCACTTATTCGTCCGCTCACACCTTTTCGCCATGCATTTGCAACTTACGTCGTGCACAAACGTCTCCGACTCCAAGAATATACGCAAGTCCTGATCGTTTTGGAGAATCGAATGGTTGACCATTTTGCGGAGCGAGCGCTCAAACGAAGACCGGCGCATCTCGACCAATTCGTCCTGGAAACGGCCTGGGCGTGCGCAATCATAAAAGGCGTGGAGGGTGGCGGGCGGTTGGTAAGCTATCGGTTTGATCCACTCGGGCTCGTGAGCGACGAAGCTCTCGGATTGCAAGTGCCCTTGAGGACTCACCGAGTGCGTGCTTCTCGGGCACAGGCGGGACAATGGCTCCGGGGTACCGATTCACGAGTTGGTTGTAGAGCCACAGAAAGTCGCGGTAACGTCGCGAGACGCTGAACTCGGCGTTTCGGAAGGCTGGGTCGTTGGTCTGGGATCCAGTTGGCATCAGTGAGCTGCTCGCCAAATGACGCTGCTCGGAACGTACGCGATGTGCTCCACGGCTATCGTCTATTCCGGTGGACGACACGCTGCTTGACCGTACAGAACTGTCGCCAGCACGGGCCGAGTGCATCACGCCAAAGTGCTCACGCATTGTCGTTTACCTTGGTGCGAACCTTGTATATCATGTGAGGGTTGATGGCATCGCCCACCTTTTGGGGCTCTCCGACTGATACCTCGTAGCTGTAGCCGTTTCCATCAGGCCGCTTGGGAGAAGCTTCTTGCGGTATCGCTGTATCGCCATAGGCCGATCGCGGAGGGTCCTGGGGTGTTCAGTCGTCACAGCGGTGAGGTAAGCTCTGCTGCCCCCCTGTTTTGAACCCACACCCCACTGCGCCGAGAAATATGGCTGCACATATCATCGCGGGCTGCTCTGAGCTCACATTCAAGCGAGCGATATTTGATGCTATCATCAAGTACGTGGCACCAACATCCGGCTCCATGAATCCCCCTCCCTTGTTGATATTCCCCCAGCAGTCAATCGCTGCGACAAGGGTCTAATCCATGCCATATACCTTTGGGCCCGGCGCTCTGGCTGTCGACGAAGCATGGGCGTAAAAGCTATCGTCATAGACAAACTTGGCCGCGCGTGTGTTGATGCCCAAGGGATCGGTCTCGTGGACGCTAACGTCGTCTTCGGAACGTCGGCCATCCCGGTCCGATGGAGCAATTGGAGTGATCGAGGCAGCATCGGAGACAAACGACGATGGGACACCGTGCTGTTCTCGACCTTCGGAGAGCCTGGCGCCGTGCAGCTGCCCGGTAGCAGGAATGGCGCGGGCCGGTTCACCCGAAGCCCCGCTGTGCAGATGCAGAGGCGAGTCGACGACACTTGATCGGAGAGGATCCAGGAGCTTGTCGAGGCCAGCAGTGATGTGAGAGGAGGGGTTGGTGGGCGAGTGCCTGTCCGCATTCGACCCAAGCGTGTGGGCCGAGAGCGGATCATCGAGAAGGGCATCGTCGCGGATCCAGGGATCGGCTTGGGGATGGTACTTTGCTGCAGCTGTCGTCGAGAAGGCCTGCAGCGGATCGTCAAAGATTGGTGCGGGAGAAGGGTCGCGTTCCCTGAGACTCTGCGTCGATGCAAAAACGGGCTGGTCTTTGGAGACATCGAAGGCTGAGAACGAGTCGGTGCGGGAAGCACCAGCGGGCTCGGGAAGGCTCGTGGTCGAGTCAAAGACGTTGTCGCTGCTGCGAGCCAGATCAAACGCCGAAAAGGTCTCGGTGAGAGTGGCGATGGTTGTTGGCTCGACCAAATCATGAGTGGATGAGAAAGCAGAAGTGCGGGCATCGGCCCCAGTTGCAAATGCCGAGAGCGACTCGGAGCTCTGGTGGTCCGGCGGCAGGTCCTTGAGATCCTCGGTGGACTCGTAGATGGCCTCGGACGGCTGGCCCGCAAAGGCTGAGAGAGACTCGGACTTGAGCACGGAGGCCGACTGGTGGTCGACGAGCTCTTCATTCGAGTCAAAGACAGAAGCCACGGCCTGCATCCCATTGCCGGGGTGAGCAGGCTGGTCATCGACGACGAACGCAGACAGCGATTCGGTCCGATGCTGGATCGACTGAGGCTCGACGAGCGAGGCAGAGGACGAAAACACCGATGACTCGGGCTGGTCTGTCTGGAAGGCCGAGAAGGACTCGGCTCGTCTTGCGATGGTGCTGGGCTCGGCGAGATCCTCGGTCGAAGCAAAGACGGCACCGTCGGCGGCGGATGCAGACTCGTTCAGGCCCTGGCTCGACGATGGCAGCGGGGGTTCCCCAAAGATCTGGGAGCCCGAGTCGACCGAGTGCAGCGAGACATGGATGTTGGACGATGCAGGCGGAGAGGGCCGGTAGTCCTCCCACACGGAGCTTGAGAGGATGTCTTGCTCGTCCATGGCAGAAGCAGGGCAGCTCGACGGATGGGACGAGCCGGGGAGAGGCGCAAGATGGAGAGCGGGAGGTCGGCCAGGGTCCATCGAGGGAGCCAAGAAATGCAACGCGGGCAGCGGGGGCAGCGTGCCAAGGGCGAAGCGAGCGGTGGGCCGATCGATGGGATGGATAGACACACAGCCCACGACGAGCCTGCCGGCGCTGAGCACCGGTAACGACAGCGGCGATGGGCCGACGCAACGGCTGTTAACGATCCAATGCGATTGCCATCGATGGCGGCGCTCATGGAATGCCGTGGGGCGACCTGGCGTTTGATTGATGCGCTTGAATGCCACGCGGATCGCATGTCTGGATAGCCCTGTGGACTCGATGGACATCTACACCCTTGCTTCATGAGGTATTCCACGATATACACCACGATATACTCCATGATATACTCATGATATACTCCATGATATACTCCACGGTGTACTCTGCGATATACTCTGCGAGGCATTCCATGAGATCTGCCCAAGGCCAACCACACCGCCAGTCATGCGGATCGATCATGGACAGGTTGTTCATTCCGACAACGCACCTGCCAAGCCACGCGCCACACAGCCCCGCCTATAAAAGCCCGTCCTTCCGTCTCTGCCGATGGCTGTCCACCCGTCTCTTTCCCGAGGTGACAGGCTTAGTCCGTGAAGGTCGACTGAGAGTAAGCACTGCCAAACCCTGAATCATTGGGCACACCTCGCGTCCCATCGACTACTTTGCGATGGGCAATTTTTGGAACTCGTTGCCGGAGGGCCTCTGGGATGCTGCCGCCCGCGGCTCGCCCAGAGTCCCTTGGGCAGATCTCTCGGTCGCTGGCCATGTCGCCGCACCCTCCCCTCCCTCGCTCCGGCTCCCCGGGCCGTTGCCGCTCCAATACACACGACACATGCTGTCCGGCTGGTTTCTGTCGATCGACGGTGTTTATTGGCTTGTGCAGGCTCCCCGAGGTCTCTGCCACCTCATACAGGCGCTAGTGATCTGGTCCTGTTTCGCCGTAGCCGCTCAGGGTCAGCTGGGCAAAGATTCCTCTGGCTTTTGGCACCAGATCGGCGACACCGAGAGTCGAGGAGAGGGTCTGTGGGCCAGAGAGGCAATGGGGTGCTCGTGATTAGTGCAAGGCAATGGAGTGCATCGCCGTCTCGAGACCTTGGCTCGCCCGGATGGTGCCTTGGTCTGGTCCGTCTCCCTCGCTCCAGTTCCGTTTCTGCACGGCCCAGAGACCCGCCATTCGCAGTCCCGATGCAGCCCCACACCATCCAGCACCCAGCCAGCCAGCCCGCACAGCATTACATTGGAAGTGCGGCATCCCGTCGGTACGCATCGTGGAGTGCCGTGTGAAGCCGGCGATGATCCGAACTCTCTCGCAAACGACGACGCCGAGGCTGCGGACGCCGACGGTGTCGCGGTGGATGGTGGCCGTGCTGAAAACGATGTCGTTGGCGGTGCGGTGAAGCCGCAGCCTCGATTCAGGTGCGCAGATGCTCGGGATCGGCCCGGCATCGGGCCTCGGAAGGATCGGCACATTGTCTGGCAGGTGTGGTCCGAAGGTGCTTGGTGGACTGCTCGCTCGCTTGCGGACGTGCGCTCGTCTGTCGGTTGCGATGGTGTCTTTGAATGCTGCTTTGTTCTCCCAATCAGCTCGGTCGCACCTCTCCTCTGTCGATCGCCGTCGTATCCAGCGTGGTCCTGTGCAGTTGGGAGAGAAGCCGTTTCCCTCGCAGCCGTTTGCGCTTTCTCTTGGATGATCAGCACACACACACACGCGACACTCGTCGCCTTCTCGCAGCATGCTCTCGCTCTGCCGAGGGCCGCTCCCGCCCGTCTCTCGGCCTCGCCTCTGCGTTTTCGCGGCCGTGTCCACGTGATCGTCTCCAATCACCCTTCCTTGCCTGCCGTCACCGTGCCCTTGCGCTTGGCCGACAGCCCTCGCCTTTCCCACGCTACCACTGCGGTCTCGTCAATACCGCCGGCACACCTGCGCCTGCAGATCCAACCTTCTCCGTGCCTACAAGCAGCCTGGTAAGTGGAGCAGCTTGCCCGACCGCGCAGGCGGCGCGCCGAGGCGACGCTCCGAGGCGATGCTCCGAGAAGCAAATGGCCGCGACCAAGCGAGATGCAGGGGCAGCACCGGCGGCCTTGCAGCGCAGATGCGTGACTGAAGCGAGGGGCGAAGCTATTTTCTCTTCTCACCGTATGCCCATGCGCCAAAACTCCCTGCTACGCTCGCTGGCTGTACCCAGATCTCGCGGCAATGACGACCCTCAACACTCGCGCTGCGAGCATCCCGATGCTCAGCTCCAACTTTTCCAAAAAATACTCTTTCAAACGAGAAATCGGCAAGGGTGCATATGGTGTTGTTTGGTACGTTGGATGTGCTTGGAAGGCGGTGCTGGCACTGCAAGGCACACAGTCGCGGGTGTCGGTAGCAAAGCAGTGTCAGCACCACCCTTCTCGTGAGCGTGTGGAAAGAGAAGAGCTGTAAACCTCCCCCAATCTGCCAATGTGGTCGAGTCGCCTTGGAAGGGAAATGGCTTCACATGTTTTGTTCTCAATACTGTGGGCACACCAACCCCGACGACTCGTCCTTGTGCCTCCTGTGCCTCCTGCCTGTTGATGCTTGTGCCGTCACGACCTTGGCCTAACTGAGTTTGCGGGCGGGGCTATGCTCCAGGGCTGCTGTCGATAACGAGTCAAACACAGAGGTTGCCATTAAAAAGGTCGGCCCCAAGAACTTTGAGGAAGAAATCCTGGCCAAGCGCGCCTTGCGGGAGCTCAAGCTCTTGCGGCACCTCCACGGCAACGATAATGTGTGTGAGCCAGCTCTGCATTTGGACGCACGTAGCTGGAAGCAGACCTGACAGGCCGGCATCCATGCAATACTCGCACTGCTGCAACTGTGCTTGTTTTGACTCGTCCTCTGTTTCCTTTCCCACAATTTCATTTCTCCATGGCCTCATCGCGTCATTGCTCTATCGCCTCGCCGTTCCATCGCCTCGTCGCGCCGTTGCTCTCCCAGATCACCAGCTTTATCGATGTCGACATCAACTCGGACGACCCCGAAAGGTTCAACGAGATCTATCTGATCGAGGAGCTCATGGAGGCCGATCTCAATCAAATCATCAAGAGTGGCCAGAGCCTGACCGACCAGCACTATCAGTACTTTATCTACCAAATCGTGCGGGGGCTCAAGTGGATGCATTCCGCCAACGTTCTGCACCGCGATCTGAAGCCCGGAAACTTGCTCGTCAACAGCGACTGCGAGCTCAAGGTAGATCCCGCATGGAGCGTGCTGCTCTGCTCGCTGCTGCGACCACTCGTTGCGACGACATTCCGCATACCGCATCCTGCATACCACATCCTGCATACCACATCCTGCATACCACATCCTCAGGCGCACACACTTTGTCGGATGCTCGCTCCACCGCCGCGATCCTAACTGCCAGAGCCGCTCTCTCGATGTAGATTTGCGACTTTGGCCTCGCTCGTGGCGCAACCGATGCGGCCAATGTGCTTATGAACACAGAGTACGTTGCCACAAGATACTACCGCGCTCCCGAGGTGGTCCTCTCGCCAAAGCACTACACCAAAGCCAGTAAGTGATCTGCATCCGCCGCACGACCGCCGACGCCAATGAGTCATTTGGTTCAAGGGCTTACTACGCTTTCGTGTGGATCTGCTCGTTCTGTGGTCTGACGGCTCTGTGGATCTGACCGCTCGTTTCCACGATTTCCCCAGTCGATATTTGGAGTGTCGGCTGTATCTTTGGCGAGCTGTTCATCGGCAAGGTTCTCTTCAAAGGCTCCGATTGTGAGTACTGCAAAGGTGTCGTTGATGGCGAGAAGATACCGCACCCCGTTCACTCGGCGTGAATCGTGCACTGAACGGAACTGAACGGGACGGAACTGAACTGAACTGAGCTGGACTGAACTGACAAGCCGCGATTCGCGACGCCAGACATTGATCAGCTGCAGAAGATCTTTGAGCTCCTCGGCACTCCAGAAGATCCAACCTTGATGAGTCTGTGCAGCGCGAGGGTAAGTGTGTGCAAGCAATCTGTAAGCCTTTCTGAACTAGTTCTGGTCATATATCGCCGAGTCGGACAGTCCCCTGAGCACGACGGTACATTTGCCCCAGGTTCTCAAATACCTCTCCAGTTGGCCGAAGCGCCCAAAGGTTCCTCTCCAGAAGGCCTTTCCAAAGGCAGAGCCTCTGGGTATGTAGAAGCAGCACTGCCACAGGACATGTGTCTGGGTGATTGGTTCCTCAGTATGCGTCCCTGCATCTCTCATCCATGCACGCTGTACTGTTCTAACCATTCCGTTTTGCACAACTTGGCGTGCTGGACATCCTCCTCTCCACGGAACCACCTGGTCATGATGCCGCCAGCTCTGGACTTGCTCGGCAGAATGCTCGAGTTTGATCCGGCCAAGAGAATCACGGCAGAAGAGGCGCTTAAGCACCCGTATCTGGCTGCCTACCACAGCCCGGAAGATGAGGTACCACTTGGATGCTACTTTGATACATGGACAGCTCGGCCGTGCTGCGTCGCATCCACTTCGAGCCACACACGGTTTGCAATCTCTAACTGCCGCTACACCCCACTGGCCAGCCCGACTGTCCCTCAATATTCGATTTCTCGTTCGAGTCGGCCCGCAGCATTCCTGAAATCAAGAGTAAGTCTGCAATGCGCTCTTCCTCGCAGCAGTTCCCATTCGCACCCATCCCCTGGGTGTGAGTATGCGATGCTCTCCTCAACTCTTCCCTCTCAACACGGCATGACAGAGCTGATCGTCGAGGAAGTTCGGCACATCAAGAAGATGCAGCAGAGCGGACCCATGAGTGCCGGTGTCGGATCCCCAAAACGTCTTGGAGCGTAAGTCGACCGATCTGCCCACCACCCGCACCAAGGCCAAATATCCACCAGGGACGGGCGCCTTCGAGTCTGTCTCTGCTGGGTCGCATATCGTTGCTGGTAGCCGATGGGGCTGAGATGCATGCCACTCACCAGTAACGCCATCTTGGCTCCTATCTCACGTCTCCCCGCTGCTGTGATGATTCCATGACCATCTGCGACAGGCCCTCTGGCAACGGCCCCGAAGTCGCCCCCGACCGTGCCCAGGAAGTTCCGAGGTTCGAGTCGGACGGCCAGGCCCTCGGCGGGGCCGGCGGTGCAAACACAATCGAGGAGGAGCTCCAGATGAGGGATTTGAAGATCAAGGACTGAGCATTCCCTCCCCGATCCTCAACTCTCAACATTCCGAGATTCCGATTTCCCCGAAAGTCTTATCAGTCGGGTCCAGAGCATGTGTACTCTGGATATTTTGCCCGCTGCCTCCACCCCCCCCGATCTCTCTCCCTCACTTTCACTCCCCCTCCTTTTTTCCCCTCTTTTCTTTTGATGTCGCGGTGGTCGGTTGTTCAGCCAAGAAAGTCGCAAGACCATAGAGAGCGAGAACATGAAGTTTGCGAGAGATGCAAGGCATAAGAGAATAAAGACAAGACAACCGACACGGATCGAGCGGGACGGATCGAGCGGGACGGAGGGCAAGAGGAAGCAGAGTTGGCAGTTGCACGGAGGTGCATTCGGGAGGAGACTTTGACGACAACGGGCTCTGGAATGCAGGCACTGCGGAGGGCCCGAGGGTCGCTCTTTGAAGGGATGGAGTCGCAGAGGTTCAGATACATTTGCATTCAGGTTCACTGGGGCTGGGACATGGCAGCGTCATAACTGGGCGGCTTGTCAACCATCCTGGCCATGAGCTCATCCTTGAGATTGTAGCAGAACGGGTTCATGCCAAAGTTGACTTGCAAAACACACGGCTGGTTGGCACTGACGGCTGCATGATAAGCCCGCTGGTCCGGACAGAGGAAGTACGACACGAGTCGGCCGTTGTTGGTGAAGAACACTGCCGGATAAATGAGGAAAGATGGAAGGAGTTAGAGATGCAGCACAGGCGAGGAGTCGGTTGTTGGTGCGTCGCTGTCCCAGTGCTTCTCCGGAACCATACCCAGTCCAAGCTCTGGGTCGTATCCGCAGCCGACGGTCGTCCGGGTGGTGAAAGTTGGGAGTCCTCTTCGCATGAACGTTCCGTTCGAGAGAATCTCTCCGTTTCTGCATGACGAAGACATGGAGGGGGTGGTGGTGTGAGCATGGATGTGCTTGTCCAGTCGGCGAGCAACCATCCAATTGCTTGACGGGGCGGCTCAAGACGGACACCCTCGAGACTCACCGAACGTAGCTGGTTGACGACGGGTCGGCGCCGGCCAACCGGAACAGGGGATATGGATTGGCCACCAGCCCGATCGAAATCGCTGCGTCGAGGGGCAGGTCGTCCGGCATGACCACCTCGGCCTCAAAGTAGCAGTAGACATGGCCCGGCAGGGGCATCAGGGGACACCGGCTAATACAAGTGCGATCCTGGTCACTGGCCGAGAAGACCACCTGGTCGAAGCTATAGAAGCTGACGTCCAAGAAGGCGGGATCGGTGATGAGCTGGTATGCGTCGATGAGCCCGGCCTGCTTGATCTGCTCGACCTGCTCGGAGGTTGGGAATTGGTTGCTGGAGGGCGGAAACTGCTTTCGGAAGCTCTGGGCCTCTTTGTGATGGTTGGTGATGATGGCAAACGAGTCCATGGGCTTTGGAAGCGGACTGGCCGGCGACTTGCTTGCTGTGGATAGACGAGTCGGGAAACGGTTGAATGGAATGAAGCAGACAAACGAAGAAACGAGGCTGTTGCGCCGTGCTAGAGCTTTAGCAAACGAGAAATGCAGAGACCCAAGCCGGGGAGAATACATCCATGCATCGAACGTACATGTAAACGACGATGACATTGGGTGCTTTGAGGAAGGAACCAGCAGATACGAGGGAAGCAAATCGGAATCGAGCGAGATTGCCGATAGAGATGAGCAAAGGCAAGGAGGCACCATGCGCGGCGGGGAAATACAGCTCGCCAGGTGGGCTTTGGCTGGTGTCTTGCTCGAGCGATCCGGTGACGAGGGGATGGCCCGGACGACCGGGTCTCTACCTCGATCTTTGGTGCTCTCTGCGATCACAATCCTGGTCCAGGAGGGTTAAGGTGCGATCGGCGCTGTCATTGTCAATGGCCGATCAGGAATGTCGCTGTCGAGAACGGGGCGAACCAAAGAGCTGCCTGAATGAAAGACGAGCTTGCTGGCAGGGTCGAAAGCATGGTGGATGGATGTTGATGGCCACCGAAGATGGCAGACGACCGCTGGCCGCCGGTGATTGGCGGTGTTGGGTTGGGGGTGGAGAGAAGGCCATCGGGAATGCGAACGACCTCGCCAGTTTCGTTCGCTTCCCTCATCTTCCCTCCCTGTCTCCGTCAACATGGCCAGCATCAACGAGCCAGCATCAACCACAGCATCACCTGCCACTCACCATAGCCAAGCTGAAGCCAGAACAGCCTCGTCGATGCCCGATATCGCCAAACTCTCCCTCGAACACAACCCAGATATCTTCACCATCATCTGTTGCAACGAGAGCTTCCAACTCGCACTCGACCACAACACCGTCAAGACCCTCCTTCGAGTGTGCAGGCGTGCCGAGCCCCTCCTGAGCTCCAAGCTAGATCGCTTCTATATCTGGTGTCTGGAGGAGGGGCTGTGCCAGTTCAATGGACAGATGCTGATAAGCCTCACACCGAGCGACCAGATTGCCCTCTCGCTGCACTGCGACGATCAAAAGACAGCCAACCGATCCTGACTCGAAGACCAAGCCGATAAGGGCAACGCCGCAGCATCGTATCTCCTGGCATGGAAAGCGAGCTTCTCTCTGTATGGATGGCGGTCTGTGGGCCCCTCCGAACGGGTGGCTATCCAGCAAGAAATCTTCTACCGGATGGAGAAAGCCGCCGAAGCCGATCATTTTATGGCCCAGTTCCAACTGGCCGAGTGTTATCGCAGCGGAGTTGGAACCAACCAGGATCACACCAAGGCCGCCGAGCTCTATCGCAGTCTTGCTGAACGTGGAATCCTTCAGGCCCAAATCGCTCTCGGCCGATGCTATGAGAATGGCGAAGGTGTCGATCAAGATTACACGACAGCCATTGGGTGGTATTCCAAGGCTGCAAACCAAGGCAGTGACGATGGTCGACTCCACATGGTGTTCCTCCGTGGCTGGTTCTCGTTCATCGTTCATGGTGTCGAACAGAGCGATGTCGACGCCTTCAACCACTGGCAGCAAGTCAGCACCCACTCTACCAACCCAGTCATCAAGCCCATCGCCACCCACATGCTTGGCTGGATGCACTACTTTGGCCGGGGCACCGAGCGAGACGAGCAGAAAGGTGTCGAGATCATCCGAGAGAACAAGCCTGATGGGTTCGAGCTCGAGGAGGGTGTCCTGATTGGTTACGTAGCCTCATCCAACTCACCCGCATCCCGCAAGTTCTTCAATCTATGCCTGCTGGGATCAGACCGTGAATGGCTTTGCAGACATCTCATGGCTCTGTGTCTGACTTGTGGATTCGGCACTTTGAAGGACCAGGAGAAGGCAGCGAGTATCTTTGAGCAGCTCGCCAACGAAGGCCACAGCGACAGCCAGTACTGGATCGGAAGTTTCTACTATGACCAGGGTGTATCAAAGAGCTGCGAGAAGGGATTCGAGTGGTACAGCAAGTCGGCTGACCAAGGTCATTCATATGGGCAGTATATGGTTGGTTGCTGCTACTTCTATGGAAACGGAGTCACCCAGGACTACGCCAAGGCAGCCGAGTGGTATCGCGAGTCTGCCGAACAGGGAAATCGATATGGACAATATCATCTCGGTGACTGCTACAAGAATGGGCATGGTGTCCCCGAAGACATTGAAACCGCCGCCTTTTGGTATCGCAGGTCCGCCGACCAGGGATGGCAAGATGCCATCAACCAACTCAAAATGCTCGGCAAGTGGCCCTGATCCCCAGTTCTGCACGAGTGCCACCTCCGAACAACCAAGTTGCAGCACTGAACATTCAAGTAGCCAAGCAACCCAACCAACAACCATCCCAGACCCATGGGTAGTAAACAGCGGTTATCGATGAAGCAGCAAAGCCGAGTGATGTTCTATTTGGTATCCATTACATCCAATATATTCTATTTTCGTCTATCGATTGTCCACATACCTTCAGATCGCCCGTCCAAGCCGCGGGCCACCTTTATATGCCCAAGTGGTCATATCCTCCTGGCTGTCACCCCCTGGCCATCCCGCCCTGGCCATCCCACCCTGCGGTTCGCTGGAGGTTTCCAGACCCGGATTGGCGCCATCGGCTCACAAATAGCTCCCGGCTTGCCCCTCAACCCAACATCGATCGCCATCACCACCGCCCTGGCCGAAACCACCCCCATCCTGACCCAGGTATGCGCTGTCGCCGGGGCTTGGTGGTAGAACCAGCTGCAAACATGCCCGCTGACCGTTTCTTTTGGCCTTTGCCTCGGCTTTGGCTGTGCAGCCTTTGCAAACCACTTTCGCACCCCATCGCCGGCATCCATGACGTCGCCTCCCTCAAAGATCCGCAGAACCCTTGGCCCAGCCAACAACCACACCGCCAGCTGTGCCCCGCCAAGTTTGTTCTCTGCTCTGGAAAAGCACGACATCTTGACCATCCTGATCACCAACGACACCTTTGTCGCAAACCTCAGCCCCAAGACGCTTTCAAGACTGATCCGAGCCTCCAAATACCACCGACGCATCCTCGATTGTCATTCGGTCTGGGCATGCGTCCTCAATCCACTCCTTGGCATCACCCAGAGCCTGTTTGCCGGCCTCGATCCCTCGGTCGATCGCAAGATTGCTCTGCAGGGCCTGTTTTGCTACATCAACCGGCAGACGCCGCACTCCCCTCGATCGCCCGCCGCTCACCAGAAGGAGCTCAAGCTTTGGTGGGAGGTCTACAAATCCAACATGCTTCGCTCTCGCATTCGGGACTACTGCGGCCTGCGGAACAAGATGCTTGAATATCCTTGGGATCTGGTGGCGCTCATCAGTCGGCACCGCCAGCCTCCGAAACTCCTCACGAGCGCCGAAGAGTTTCGTTTCCTCGACAGTGCATATATTCTGCATGATCCGTGCCTGTTCGAGTGCAATCGGTTTGTGATGCTGCGATCCAGGCATCATCCTTTCCTGCTCGACAGCCAGTTGACCGAGCTGCTGCCCCATGAGCGATTCCACCTGGAGAGGTCAACCAAGCTCCGATTGATGCTCTACAACTGCACACCTTCGATCGTTACGGACTGGGCCACGCCGTCCCGCATCATTAGCCTCTCGATTGAGGAGTCTTCAACAGCAAAGCTCAGCTGGGACTGGAACGAGCTGCCTCCCGACCTCCTGGTGGCGGAGCTCTCGCTGCCCTGCTCTATCGAATCTCTCCAAACGATGCCTCAACCGTTAATGTCCCTCACCGCTCTCAAGCTCTGCAACTGCACGAAGCTGGTGAGCCTCGAAGGCTTGCCCGCTCGCATGCCCAAGCTCAAGGAGCTGACGCTGCCGCCATCTCTTGAAACCCTGCAAGGGCTTCCTCAGTTCATGAAATCTCTCCGGGCACTGGACCTTTCCCAGTGCTGGAATCTCAGCAATCTGGCCGGACTCCCGACAGAGTTGCCTGGGCTTGAGTCCTTGGCGCTTCCACCCACGATCCGAAACCTCGAAGATATGCCCCAATCTATGGAATCTCTCGTGACTCTCATCATGGACCAGTCCACCTTGGTGACCAGCCTGGTGGGGCTGCCCGGGGCTCTGCCGAAGCTAGAGACGCTGCTCGTGCCGGCTTCGATCGAGAGCCTGCATGGCCTGCCCCGTTCGCTCAACAAGCTTGAAAGTCTCGATCTGTCTAAGTGTACCAGGCTGGCCCACTTGGATGGTTTACCGGAGAACATGGCCCATTTGTCGAGGTTTCGGCTTCCCCGGTTTCTTAATAGCCTTGAGGGGTTCGATCTCGGTAGATTTCCGAAACTGAGACACGTCGATATGCCGCGACTCCTTCTGCTGCAACGCCGGATGTAGCTCTTTCCCGAAACAAAATGGGACACTCTGTTTTTGAATCAGGGATTCCGGGTTTTCTGGTCTCTGAATACATCCACCATGACCAAGCAGCATGTTCGCAGTGCCTCGACGCCAAATTAATCGAGCCACCCGACCAGCTTGACATCGAGAAACCATGAAGCTGTCCAGATGGTTCAAGGCATGGACTACAGTCCCGCATGCCGATATCAGCACCAATCGATCACCGCGGGAGATCGACTGGGTGTATTCAAGACGACGCTTCCCAAACCAACGAATCAGAGCGACTACCAACCAGGACAGGAAGCAATCGCACGGCGTGCTCGCCAGAGGATACAAATCACTTTGAGGGACACCCTGGGGCGCCGTCCCGTTTCGTTCTGAACAAGCTGTATATGAGTCAAACTAGCATATTGGCGTCCCAGTATTCACGGATTCTAGTCCCGGCATGCGTACCAGCGTCGTGCGGCAGTATGAATGCAATCCGTCGTCCCAAGAGCTTTCCCACGGCACCGCGGGCGACGACGATGCATGCACAACATGATCATCCTTGCCCGTCGCTCGTGCCCGCACAAGTGCGTACAAAGTAGTGGCGGGAGCTTCCGCTGCCTGCGTCCTGAAGTGCGGGCTCTTCGAATTGGTGGGCTAACGGTCGAATAGGCATTGATGGCGGGAAACGAGGGGGGTCATGGCTCTGATCCGTGCATATCAGCACCCTCGATCGCCCTGGATGCCGACAACGCTTGCTGTCTTGTCCTGATCATCCGTTGCAGAACACCCACGATGATTGTCTCTGATGTTCCGGTGTCTGTGCCTGGACACGATATGATCATCATTCTCTCCACCGCCGACGCCTTCATCGACAGCATCGATGTGCTCACGCTCAGCCGGCTCGGCCAGATGTCGAGACCATCCCGGGCATTCTTCAATCACCATCTTGTTTGGAATCGGCTCCTTTCGCGCCTGCTGCGTCTTCCGGCAGCGACATTCAAGGACGTTGGCCCGACCATCGATCGACTTGCTGTGCTCCAGGGGCTGTACTGCTACACCCACCGCCGCGATCCGCTTTACGCACAAACCGGGGCAGCTCACCAGAAAGAAATTGCTCTCTGGCAAGAAATTTGCTTCAGCAAAACCCTCCACGAACATATACGAGCCTACTGTGCTGCAGCCGGAAAGATTGTCGAGTATCCCAGCGATCTGCTCGGCTCGCTCTTCATCAAGAACGCGTCGGCTGATCGTCTCCGGGACCATGATCGCTTCAGACTCATCGACAGCGCTCATACCATCGGCGATGCCCTCCGCCAGACCGACTTTCCCGTCTTTGTCTTTCGTTTCCCACACAGTCCACTCCTCCAGGACGACGAGTTGACCCGCCTACTGCCGCACGAGCGATATCACCTCCAGGTTCTCCGGGGACGCAACCTCTGTCTCTATGGTTGCACGTTTTCATCGGTCTCGGGGTGGCCCGAGGAGCTGCCTGACGTTGTCGAGATGAAGGTTGTCGAGCCGGATCTCACCCAACGACACCCTTGGATCTGGAGCTCTGTGCCCCGGATGCCCGGCCTGGCTGAATTCTGGCCTCCGCCCTCTCTGGACACACTGGTGGGCATAACGGGTGCCATGCCAGCGCTGCGGCATCTCCACCTGCTGGAGTGTGAGAGTCTCAAGACGGTCGAGGGTCTGGCACTCGATTCAGGTCTCGAAACATTGACGCTCCCGCCGTCATTGGAATGCTTTGGTCGGTCATTCGAGTCCATGAACGCGCTGGTGACCCTGGATATGTCCAAGTGCCAGCATCTCCGATCGCTCGCTGGGTTGCCACGCAGCCTCCCGATGCTGCAGCGGCTGTCCTTTCCGCCCGGACTGCAAAGTCTCGAGGGGATGCCCGAGTCAATGGATGCACTTGTGCTTCTCAACATGTACGGCTGCCGTGAGCTCAAGACCCTCACTGGCATGACTCCGGGACTCGCGGCGCTGCAGAGCCTTGATTTCCCGGAATCGTTGGAGACGGCCGAGGGCATGACGGCGTCGTTGCCGTCACTCAAGTTCCTCAATATGTCCAATTGCAAGCAGTTGGCAACGCTTGCCAAGATGTCGCGGGACATGCCGGTGCTTCAGATGCTGGCGCTTCCGCCGACGCAATCGTGCTTTGAAGAACTTGACCCCGCCACCCTCGTGCTCTACCCAGAGCTCAGGTTCCTGCACATTCCGAAATCGTTCCAGCCGCACCCGCTGGCCATTGCATACGTGGCCGGGGTTAAGACGCTGCGACCCAGCATCTGCATCAATTACAGCTCCAGCTTCATATGCATCCACCACTAGCAGCCATGCGGGAGCTTGTGCATCACTCAACACAGACGACGGGTCTGTTCCTGTGCTTCCGATAGAGATCATGCTGATTACTATGTCCGTCAGAGCAGCCCCATACGACGGAACGTCTGTGTGCATGAATCGAATACACCCGGAGTAACAAATTCATTGCACGGACGATGCACAGTAGTTGGAGATGCACACAAGAACCCAGCGGCGGGATCCCTGGATGCGGGACAAGACAGGCTCCCGCCAACGGTGGTCCCCGGCGGCCTGGACACCGACTCCACCCCCAGGCGAGCAAGGTGCCTTGATCTGCAAGCCGTCGCGCCGATTCGGTGGGAAGTGGAGCAGTCGTTCGCCTGGCCGGCCAATTGCATCATCCGCGGCGAACGAACGCTCGTCTGCGAGCGAGTAGAGCTCGGCTGCGGTGTGATGCATCGCTGCCTGCGTGGATTCCTGGCTGAAGCGCATTCCTGGCTGTGCTGTATTCTCGGCTGTGCTGAATCCCTGGCTGCAATGGATTGCGATGGCTTGCCCCAGCCAAAGGCGGAGTGTGCTCGCACAAAGAGCGGGTTGCGCGCCTCCCCGCCAATTGCCGCTCGCCTCGGTGCGGCTGGCGAGAACGCTCTCGGCTGCCCCTCGGCTCTCGCCCGCTCCTCGCTCCGTCCAGGCGGCATTTTCCTCTTGCCTTCTTTATCCTCCGTCGTCGTCACCATCGCCATCACCGTCGCCATCACCGTCGCTGTCGCCGATTCCCGCACGCCCAGCCATGACGGTCACCACCAGCTTTCTGACCGGCGCCCCCGCGGCCATCCTGGCCTACTGCGGCTCGTCGATCCTCATGACCGTCACCAACAAGGTCGTCCTGTCGTCCTACAGGTTCAACATGAACTTCCTGGTGCTGGCAATCCAATCGATCGTCTGCGTGATTATTCTGGAGCTGTTTGTCGCCCTCAAGTGGTCGTCCCACCGGGCTTTCAAGGTCGAGGAGGCCAAGAAGTGGTTTGTGGTCTCGCTGGCTCTCGTCGCCATGATCTACACCGGCTCAAAGGCTCTCCAGTACATGTCCATCCCGCTCTTCACCATCTTCAAGAACCTCACCATCATCCTGATCGCCTATGGCGAGCTGATGTGGTTCAACGGCTCGCGCATTACCAAGCTGATGCTCCTGTCGTTCATCATGATGGTCATGTCCTCGGTCATTGCTGGTAAGTGCGCATCTCGGGCCCCGTCGGCAATGATGCAGCAGAACGGCCGAGAGCAGCCCGGCGAGCCACTCGTTGGGCCGCTGCAGGCTCATGTTGCTCCCTTCGATCGTATCGGGAGAAGCAGCATCCGATGCGCCATTCGCCGTTCCGGGCGACCGATGTGCGCTCTTGTGGATCGCCCGGATTCGCACGACCAACGACCAACGACCAACGACCCCTCGATTCTGGCTGTCTGCAGGGGCGTCTGATATTGCCAGCGGCAAGGCACAGGCCAAGGTCGAGGCGAGCAACTTTGTTGCGTACGGATGGATGGTCTCCAACTGCCTCACGACGGCCTTCTACGCCCTCATGATGCGAGGCAAGATCAAGGAGGTTGGCTTCAAGGACAACGACACGGTCTTCTACAACAACCTGCTCTCCATCCCGATCCTCGTTGTGATGTCGTTCCTGACCGAGGGCAACGAGTACCGCAAGACCGTCGATCGATACTGGGGCGATGATCTGGATGCCTCGCGGCAGTCCGAGTTCCAGGGCCTCGCCATCGCCCTCGCCATCTCTGGCATCAGCGGGTTTGCCATCAGTTACGGCAGCAGCTGGTGTGTCCGAGTGACGTCCTCCACAACCTACAGGTGAGCCATGCGGGCTGCGGCGTGGTGCTGATCGTCGCAACGGGATCTATCGGCAGGGTATTAATGTAGAGATTCGTTTGCTTCCCTCCAGTATGGTGGGTGCCCTCAACAAGCTTCCGATTGCGATTGCCGGCATGATCTTCTTTGACGATGCAGTTACCGTCCCTGGCGTCCTTGGTGTCCTCATTGGTAAGTGCTGGGCAACGAGCGTGCTGCCGCGGGGCTCCAGGAGACCTGCTGCTGATCATCCGGTGCGATCTGGCAATGTGTCCTCGTTGGTGGGAGCCGATGCTGTCGTGGGATGTGTTCGCCATCTATACCAGAACCAGAGCACTTGCTGACCAGCGCTTTGCGCGGCGTATGTCTGACCCTCTTCGACGCAACCCTCCCTTGGCCGGCATCTCTCGACGTGTCGATCGATTGTCGACCAATGCTGCCCCGCTACAGCGTTCACGGCCGGCATCATCTATTCCCATGCCAAGAATCTGCAAAAGGCCCAGCAGGGACTTCCTCTCCCTGTCACCGAATCGCCCAAGGACAAGTCCTTTGGCGGCCCCTCTCCTCGGGACCCGATCGTGTTTGATGCCGAAATCGCTCAAAAGAAGCAGAGCGCCTAGTGCGGTTTTTGTTGGCGGCAGGAGTCGCCTGGATCTGCGACTTTCCCACGCCAGCCCATCCACCTGTGCGATTCACTGACGGCGCTGTTTCGGCGGGATTGCGTCGAATGTGACTGCTGGCCTTGGCATCTATGGCTGCCCGCACCGACCTTTCCACAATACATGCTAGCATAGCACCCTTTTTTTTTTGCACCGCTGCTCCTTCAGCGGGCCTCTGCGGCGGACAGTCGATGGCCTGGGGCGAGGACGCTGGAGAAGCCGTCTGCCGCATGGATTGCTCGCTTGTTCGCTCGTTCGCTTGCCCGATTTGGCCTGCTCGCCTGAATCAGATGGGGGCTGTTGCTTCAGTCCTCGTCTGGCCCGCGACCGATATGCCCTCGACTTCCAAGCCCAAGCCTTCTGCGAGAGCGAGCTCGACGGCAGGCCGTGCTGGCACCCGACAGGCCCCATCCACCGGCAGCATCGGCATCAGTCTGGAAGCCCTCTCGGTTCTCGGCTCCTTTGTCTTTGTGGTCCTGGTCGCATTTGCGTACTGGCGGATCCGCAACAGAGAACGTAGGCTTGTCGATCCGCACTCATTCCGTATCGACACACCCTTCCTCTGCTGCTGCTGCTACTGCTAATGCTACTGCTACTGTCGATCGCGGACTGTCTCTGACCCTGGTTCCGTATGTCTGGTGGCCATGCCTCCGCTGCAGCCAAGAGAAGGCGAATCCACAATGCTGCCTCGGCAGGCCTCCAGGACGACGAGGTCGCCCAGGTTGATCTGACGGCTCGTTACGGATCGGCCATGCAGAAGCGTGCTGTCAAGATCGAGGATCTGGATACTGAGACGCTGCTTTTGCTCAAGCGTGACGGTAAGCTCAACGAAGCGACTGTCCAGCGGCTGGAGGAGCTGGGCAAGCTGCCGTTTGGAGAAGGCAGCCGGCCCGCACCGTCTCGCTCGTCGCCAACCCCAGACTCCCCGGAGCCTGTCTCTGCGCCGGCCGAACCCCCCGCTGCCCAGAGCCGCACTCGATCGCGAAGGACACCTGCCGGAAGCGAAAAGAGCGATGCCACCTCGGGGTCGGCCTCGGGGTCGGCTTCGGGTGCCCAGGAATCCCAACGCAAGCCCCGCATCATCAAGAAGGTCCCAAAGATCCCGACGGAGCTGCAGAAGCAGCAGCTCCTCAAACAGCAGTAGAGCCTGGTCGATGTGGCTGTGGTCGGGAATGAGTAATAAAAGATGAGCCCTCAGAGCATGTACTCACAAGACCACATAGCACGAATGATGGCAGTTGGCTGTTCCAGGGGGTTGTCGTTCGTCCTCGCTGTCCCTCGGCCCGATCTCGCAGGCGAGACGCTTCTCGGCATGCCCAAGAATCAGTCGAACATCCACCAACTCGCCTCTCGTCGTCTCTCCCCAGCACCACCAAGCCCGTCCCTGCCCATCCACCCAGCCAAGTCGCATCCGCATGCCCCCTCCGAGCTTGGTCCAGCTGTGCCAGAGGAGACTCCAAGGGCACATCGATGGTCGGGCTGCGATTCTCTGGCCTCTGCTGCGGCTGGCGAGCGGGCTGTCGTCCGGATTGCGTTTGCTACAGCAACGGCGCCGTCGATGCGGGTTTCGTTTGGGACATATGGAAGGAGCAGTCCAGGCTCGAGCGGATGTCTCCTGAGCGTCCACGCTCTTCGCCCACCCTTAACCACTGCCTCTGCTCGCTTGGCCCATCGATTGTCTTGGCTGTCACATCCCACCTGTCTCATTACCCGACTACCACCAACACCGCTGCAACAACAATCGCCACCACAACCGCAATCACACCGACGCCGAACCAACTCCTTCGCAGCCCTCTCCGACCTGGAGGCCCTGCCCAACCGCCTCGTTATCCCGATACTCTCAAAGGCGACGTGTGAACAGGCAAGCATTCACAGACTCGGCGGCATCTGCGCATGCTGTCGAGGCGGTTTGCTTCGGCAGCACCTTCCTGCCGACCCCACTTGCCTGTGTCGCCACACTATGCCGGAGACCGCCACAGCGACTGCTTTGCGATCTGCATCAGCCGATGCTTCTCCGTTCCTATGCTGACCAGCGCCTCGTGCATATCTCATTCATTGTGTCTGGGTGTGTCCAGCTCCAATATCTGGAGCAGATCAATCCGGTAAGTCTTCATCAGGATGCAATGGCAATGACGCTCTTTCTGTGATTTTTTCATGCGGTCGCTACCCTGAGTGCAGGAACACAGCAGAGACATGGGTCGCCACTGACCCTGATCATCCAATGCTACTCTTGGCTGGTTCGAAATCACACTAGCATATCGTCGCGGAAACCGATGGTGCGTCCCGCCCGTTGCAAGCAAGCTACAGCCAACACTACTGCATCTAAGCAGCGCCACTTTCGCTCAAATCCGGGTCCCTGGTTCTGCTCACTAACGATGGTCTTCTTCAAAACAAACAGAGCTGTGGAGACCGCACGTCCTCAAAAAGTTCGGCGTCGGCCGGGTCTTGGAAGGCACGAGCTGGAGGGAGCTCTACAAGGTGCGTTTCCAAAGCGAGCGGCCGCCCGGATCTATCGGCCTTGATCCGTCTGTGAATCTCATTGCATCCGACCGTCCGTGGCACAGCTTTCATCACTCGAACACCAGCCCACCGTTGCATCTACTCACGCAGCTGGCGTTCATGTGCACTGTGCTTTCATTGGCTTCTGGGTACTCACCTTTCTCCACACCACTCTGGACTGCACCCACACATTGCTGCGCTGCAACCGGATGCACGCAGGCCAAGACCGCAGAGTACGAAGCCAAGATGGCGGCCTTTGGGCAGCGGCTTCAAAAGCGTAACCGCGAGCTGGAGCAAGTGCGCGACTCAAAGAAGGTGCAGGTCATCAAGAATCCGCCACTGATCCAGCGGCGGTCATGGGGAGGGTCCCCATATAGTAAGTTCTTTGGTCCAGCCGACCTATCAGACTGGACTGTTGCACCTGAAGTCGCTTTAGCTCCCGGTCTGCACATCACCAGCCCGCGGGCCTGTGCAAGCGTATCGACGTTTGTTTGACTGATTTCGTTTCTCGATACCACTCTGTTGAAATGTCGTTGCCTCTGCAGAAGTGAAGGAGAGCGCCATCGGCAAGCTCAAACGGGAGACTCAGAAAAAGTAAGCAAGAGGCTGATTTGCCCAAACCCCGCCCAACCCAACGCAACCCAACCCAGCGTGGACCTTTTTTAGGCTCTGAGAATCCAGCTTGGATTCTTCCCGAAGGCGCCTCATTCGATGCGCCTGACGAGTGAGCTAACGCATGTGTATGTGCGCCAAAGGTTCTCCGACACACCGATCCGATCCAGCGCCTCGCTTCTGCCGCCAAGATCCATTCCGGCAAGCGAAAAGGTGTGTTCAGCATCGGCACTCATGCACAGACCCGAGCCACAAGAGCCCGAGCGTGCGATGATCGTGACGCTCCACAGTCTCACCTGCTCATCTCCTCAACAGAATCGTCTTCTCAAGGACGACGCGATACCACTGTCCAAGAGACGAGCCGTCTGATGCGCTCGCATGATGCTATGGGCAGCTCTGGACATGCCATCGGCTGCTTCACAGTCGCCACACTGGGCGTTAGTCAGTGCTATCACTGTGTCTATCGGTGCATTTTTCTACCTGACACTATGAAAAAATTTCATGTTAAAAAAATGAGCGAGAACGAAAAAACGCGCTCTCGGAGCCACCTCGGTCGGCGAGAAGAGCAGTCTCTGGCGAGAGACCCCCGAGGGAAGGCGAGAAGCCTCTCGCCGTCACACACACACACACTTTGCACAAGGGAGTCAAACACCTCCCATCGACCATCCCAAGAGGGATGGCAACCCCGAAGTGGACTGCCCAGAATATGGGCGACCCGGCATCCACTGTCAAAATGCACAACAGTGCGAGATACTTACAGTCTATCCAGAAAGAAACGGACAGTCACTTTCTGGCTTCTGAAGCCCACTGACTGACTTGTAGGCCCAGCGGGTAGGCCATGGCATTGCACTCCTGTCTTCGTTGGCAATCTCTTTGTTTTTGGTTGGTTTGGGAAGCACAGTCTTGAATACACTCGGTCGATCCCCTGTGGCGACGATCGACTGGCATACCGAGATCATGTTCCTTGAGGCATTGATGTCTCGATCCCACAGCGTATGGCAGCTTGCACAGCTCCGGACAAAGTGTGGTTTCTCGATATCAAGATGCTCGACCTTCTCGAGTCGCTTGGCTTCCCGACAATGTGAGCACACCTGGGATGTGTTGAACTCGTTCACCGAGCACACATGGATCTTGGAGACGGGTCGGTCTGGTGGTCGTCTCTGGTGGTGGTGGAACTGCTCAAAGTACTTGGCAAACCTGAGTCTCCTGGGACTGGATGCGTATCCCTTCCCCTGTTTCCACGAAACATTCCCAAAGGCAATCACCACTTCGGTCTCCTTTGGTGCCTGGTCAATGACTTGCTTGCACATCTCGTGGACGGTGCGCTGTCGCTTGCTGTGGAGATCGAGTCGCTTGAATCGCCGTCGCCGGGTCAGGCTGAAGTACAGCTGCTTGTCCAGCATGTCTCCATCGAACACATGGCGAATGTATTGCAGGAATGAAGCCACCCCAGGGATCTTGGGACTTGGTGTGGTGCTCATCCATTGCTGCAGACCAAGGATCTTATGGGTGCTCTGGATCCACTTGGTCGCCTGGGTGGTGCCACATCGATGCTGGTACTCCTTGTTGGAGAACGACACGATCTTCTCGTTGGCGCGCTGTGCCTTGGTCACCTTGACACCGTCTTGCTCCTGGATGGATGGTTGACCGGGTGCTCGAATGACAGCAGTGAAGATCGATCCCACACCAGGGTCGATCCCGATCCATGTGGATCGAGAGTCGTCAATGGGACTGACCCTGGTCTGGATCTTCTTCTCGGGGGTGAGCTTGGGTGTCTTGTCGTCCTTGTCTGTGGATTCTGGTTTGACATTAGGATCCTTCTTCTCCAGGATCTTGTATCTGAGCGTGGTGATCGAGCACCCGACTCCATCGGTGGTGATCTCGCAGCCAAAGAGCTGCTTCCCCTTCTCCCTGGCACCAAAGAGTCTCGGATCCAGCTTGAAGTTGGTCTGCCAGAAGGTCTCTTGCTTTGTGGTGCCATTGACCTTGGTCTTCAGGTCGCCCCACTTGAGTCCAGTGCCAGTCTGGTATCCAAGGATCTCCCACAGTGCTGTGGTGTCGAGCTTGACATACTTGGCTCGGGCATCGCAGAGCGGGACCAATGTGCACTGTGCTCGAGGGATGTTGAGGCGCTTCTTGGTCTGGGCAAGCCGGTCGGTGATGCGCTTGATCCGTTTCATGTTCACAGCG
Source organism: Polychytrium aggregatum (assembly GCF_025602895.1). Classification (NCBI taxonomy): domain Eukaryota; kingdom Fungi; phylum Chytridiomycota; class Chytridiomycetes; order Polychytriales; genus Polychytrium; species Polychytrium aggregatum. The sequence continues at coordinate 79,886 of NW_026516309.1, read as the reverse complement.
ATCTGCTTGCACACCTCCTCGTGCTGGGTCTGGAGTGCGTTGTGCTTGTCAGGCAGCCTTCGTTCGATAGAGCGACACATCTCCTCATTCAGTCGCCCACGCTCTCCTTTCAGAACATCGGTATCCCTCACGAGCCTGGGAATGATCATCTTCTGAAAGACCACCATGAAGAGGGCCTCCTTCAGGTGGGTCAGGCGAGAGACCTCACTGGCCAGAATTGGTACGACTTTGTACAGGTCCTGGTGGCTTTCGTACCGAAACTCATACAACTGGTCGGCATGGTGGGCGAAGGATTTTCTCAGATCAACGAGGAGTGTCTTGGAGAGGGGATTCTCCATCAGCTTCATGCACTTGTCGACGTGTGTGTGCCGTTTCACACCCTTGGGAGCAACCAGGACCAGATTGCAGAATCGGCGTAGAAGGGACCAGTATCGATCGAGAACGTGGGTCTCGCAGTTGACGGCATAGGCCTTGACAGCCAAACCAAGGACCTGTGACCCAGTACCCTTTGGGAGGGACACTGGAGGCAGGATACACGATCCACTCCATGCACGTCGATACATCTCATATGTGTCGAGGAGGTGCCTGTCATCTTCCGGGGTGTTTGTCCTGACACTCACTGTTCCTGTCTGCACCATATTGAAGCACTTTCGAACAAACGCGGGTTCACTCGACGACACAGTGGGGAGAGTGATGCCCTCGTCCAAGCACCGCCTGAGATGCAGCTCCAGGAGACGAGATGCTTCGTACTGCACGTGTGTCATGGCCCGGACAGTCTCCTCGATCTTGTCGTGCAAGGCATCGTTCTTGATGATGGCGTCGAGGGTGCACTTGACGGTGGAGTAGTCGGCCTTGACTTGCTCGTTTGGGCCACAGTCAGGCAAGGTAGAGCTCCAGAGTGGGTTCTTCTTGGTACACAATGAACTGCTGCTTTTGGCATGACCCTCTTCCCCGTACGTGGCACATACAGGGACCTTGGGTGCTTGGCTGACCATTTCAGCGACCGAGGCAGGGCTGCTGTCGATTCTGGCTGTGCACTTCTTGGTGAAGGGCCTAACATGGTTGGTCAGGCCACAGGCACGACACGATTTGATGACGGGTTTCTTGGCCACAGGAGAGTCATTGGGTGATCCCGGGTCGGGGTCGGGGGGCGTCTTTCTCTTGGGAGTCATCTGGCGAGAAAATAGCGACGATGGCTGGTTCTGTTCTTGGGGAAGAAAGAATCTCCTCAAAACCAGCGCATTTTGGGCTGGCAGTGATACTGTGCAGTGGCGTCCTTGATTCAGATCCAGAAACGCATCGCTCGCTCAATCAGTCGTGGGAAGACATCTTGTCAAGGTGAGTCTTGCCTGATAGCCAAACGATCATGCCATCTCGCTGACACACAGCCACGCTTGACTAGGTTTCCAACCAGAGAGATTCAGACGGTGGTGGTTCTTGTCCGCAATCGGAGTGGAGCTTCCAACAATGATACAATTGGTCATTCCTCCACACCAATTGCCCACCACCACCGTCAATTGGCTCAAGACGATACCAAATGCCGTCAACCGACCATGGCCGGATTCCAACTTTTGCTGCATCTTGGTCTACAGCGTGTATTCATATTCGAGATGAGCAGCCACGAGGGGCCGGAAAAAATTGATAGTGATATCCATATTTTGCATGGCCCGACACAGTTGTGGGATACGCTCCGAGTGATGCTCCCAATGTCTGGTCATGAGTCGCACCTGCTGCCCACTCTTGCCCACTCTTGTCCCCGAGTCTGTCCAGTCCGGTCATGTTCGGCATCAAACTGGCGATCCATCTCGCGCATCGCATCTCACGCATCACCTCCCAGCGCCTTGACAGCGCCATCATGATTCACTCCAGGACCCCTGCATTCTCCACGTGCTGCCGCCACCAGCCCCCTCTGGTGCCGATCAGGAACGCAGCCGGTCCTGTTTCCTCCTCCTCCGTCTCCTCCCGGACATCTCAGTCGATCCAGCATGGCCGCCCAACCTATCCGCATTGCATTTCAGGGCCAGAAAGGCGCCTATTCCGAGGGTGCCGTCGAAGAGCTCTTCTCCACCGACCCGACGCTGCGCTCGTCCAACTTTGAGACCTGTGGCTACCCTTCCTTTGCCGATGTGCGTCAGCACCACCTGCAGATGCCCTGTTTCTGCACACCATAGCCATCGTATATCGACTTGCTGTCGCCGACAGGGCCGATGCTGCGGATCCATTCACCCTGACAGCGGTGCAGGCTCGCTAACCGCTCTTGCATTTGCTTTGATTTCCCCCCCCCGCTGTCTCCAGGTGTTTGACGCAGTCCAGAGCGAGGCTGTGACCTACGGCGTCGTTCCCATAGAAAACTCCAGCACAGGGACGTTCCACTACAACTATGATCTGCTGCACCAGTATTCCGTGTACATTGTTGGAGAATATTGCTATCACGAGAAGCACTGGTAAGGCATGAGGGCGTCGGGCTATCGGACGAGCGGTGTGCGTTGGAGCCAGTCAGGATGCCGGCTGAGGAAGGATAAGCTGCATATCGATGTCGCTGCTGGAGCGACACAGCTGTGGAGCAGCTTACCGACCGGCTGTGTCGCCGGGATGGCCGATCAGCTTGATAGATCCACACTGACTGGGATGGTCGCCCGACTTGTGGGTCTCCCTTGCATTCATTCCGTCCAGTCTTGTTGGTGTGCCTGGTGCCTCTCTTGAGACCATCACCGAGATCAAGTCGCATCCATATGCCATCGACCAGTGTCGCCGCTTCATAAGCAAGCTGCAGCAGCGGGTCGCAGTCAGCCAGGAGATGGACACGGCCGGCAGCGCTGCCTGGGTTGCCAGCTCTGGCAGTCTCCACAGGTATTGATTTGTTGAAGTGGCTGCAATGGCAGAACGATGGCGATCTGTCCCCCCTTCATCGCCAGAGGCTATCATAGATGCTGTCGCTGCTGGTGGCCCCTTGCCTAAACTGCATCCCTCCCCCTCGACAGCGCTGCAATTGCCAGCGCCAGGGCAGCCGCTATCTATGGACTCGAAGTGATCACCGAAGGCATCGAGGACGACGACAACACCATCATGCGCTATGTAGTTATTGCCCGTGCAAGCGTCATACCAGAGCGTCACATGGATCCACGAACAAGCATTTCGATTGTGCTGAAGAATCAGTGCGGTGCGATCTTCAAGACGCTGTCCTGTTTTGCACTGCGCGATATCAAGTAAGTGCGGGATCGCCTGCGATGGGGACATGGACAGTGTCCATCGGTGTGAGATTGAGCCTGTGGGCTGACGGAGAGACTCGGCCAACAGCATCTGCAAGGTCGAGTCTCGCCCTTCGACCCGTTCCATCAAGCTTGCCAAGCCCTGGGAGTACGTGCTGGTGAGTGTGCCGAGATTGTCTCTGCTGCTCTGGCGGTGATGCTGTTGCGCTGTCGATGCTGTTGAATTGCTGTCACAGAGCACTCGGGGATGCAGCAACTGAACCCTGTTGGTCTCGCGGCGCACTCTGGCTGCAGTACATCGACTTTGACGGCTCCACCGCCGACGAGAAGGTGATCAAGGCGCTGAAGAACATTGAGGAGTTTGCCCTGAGCATCCGAATCCTCGGTATGGGCTATCCGTTGTCGCTGCAGTTGATCCGGAGCGAAGCATGTTCGTTGGCACTACTCCAGAATGGACTGCATCGTTGACACTGACCCGCCCGTCGCTTGGGCAGGCTCTTACCCTCGCTACCAACCTCCCCCGGAGGCCCGCAACCCGCTCTACGGCATCGGGATGTGATTCCGTGTCCGCAGGACGACCAGCGACGGTGCTGCAGTCGCTGGGATGTAGATGACGCTGCCGCCTCCGAGTGGCACTCTGAACGACTCGGTGCCTCTCGGGCTGACCCAAATCCGAAAATATAGCTTGCAATCAAAGCTGCCTCCGAGTGACGATCGCCGATCGCCCCCCTGGTCTCCGCAGTCGCATTCGCACCCGCAATCGCACCCGCAACCGCCCTGCACTCAGCGATCGGGTTGACGACATCTTTCCCAGGCTCCCCCTGAGCGATCCCACCCTCGCTGCTGTCCGTGTTTCGGCCGCATCCGTTTCCGTCCTGTTGTGCCACGTCCATTCCCTTTTCAGCGACCAGCCATTTTTGTGCTTTTGGGGGCCTCCACCAAAAACTCGCTGGCCTGGCTCTCCCCTCCTCCTTCCCTCGCCGCCATCGTCCTCGCAAGATTTCGGTCCCGCACAAACCCGATCGCCCCTCGATCTGCCCCTCTGTCCCCGCCCTTCGTACTCCCACCCGTCATCCCATCCGTCGCCATGTCGTCCCTGGCCTCCGGCTTTTCCTCCATCGCCAACCTCAAGTCCTTCACCATCGCCTCGGCCATCTTTGGTCTGTCGCTCTCGGCGGTCGTGCGGATCTCCAAGCTGATTGTGTCGGAGCAGCACCCCGTGCCCTATGCCATTCCCGTCTCGTTCCAGCAGTACTTTGCTTCCTACACCGTTGCCGATCTCAAGGCCGCCCTTGGCTCGTACTCCCAGAACGATGTCACTCTCTACAAGGTCCTCCTGGGAATCAACCTCGTGTGAGTCGTCGGCCTGGCTGCATCGGCAGAGCATCGGCAGAGCGATCGTGCTCGTTGGTCGGAGCCCGATGGGTGTCGCCAAGAGGAGATTGCATCGCGCTCTCGTCAGCGCTGCTCGTGAAGCACTGCCGATCGATCGCTTGAAAGCACTCGCGTCAGGGTCTCGACTCGGTCGAGATCTGTGTCGGCCATGTTTGCTCACGGATCCTCCACTCGCTCACTCACTCACTCCTTTTCTTTCTCATTCTATTTTGTCTGCGTCTCGGTCGTGCCTTTTGTGCACGTTAGCTATGCCCTCTCCCTGGCTGTTGCCTCGTCGGTCATCATCGCAAAGTTCTGCAAGTACGCCAAGCTCCCCGGCGTCGCTCAGACCCTGAACTTGATTCCCTTTGGCTCGGCCTTCTTTGGCATCAGCGAGACCGCCAACATCCTACTGTACCTGGCTCAGGAGGATAGCGGCAAGGACAGCTTCCTGGCCAGTGCCGCCTTTGCCTCCGTCAAGCGCTCCTATGCCGCCGTTGTGTCGTCCGTCGTCGTCGGCTTGGCTGCGACCCTGTTCGTTGTCTTCTGGTCGGGCTCCATCGGCCGCGACTCGCGACAAAAGATCCCCAAGGCCAACGCCAAGGCCAAGAAGACCAAGTAAAAAACAATAATCGGGCCAAGGATATGAATATTGGGGGTGAAGTGTGTTTGGCTCTGTCACTGAGATTGCCTTACAGATGGGTGTCGATCTGAGCCCACAAACAGACAAAGCTCGTCGGAAATGCATGCACCGCTGGCTTTCGAGGCTCTGCCACCAGCCTGGCCTGCCCATATAGATCGTTCTGTATTATTTAAACCAATACAATGCGGTCCATTACAGGCGATCCTTTAAAAACGGGACCTTGATTATGACCATTGATCAAGTATTTTGTTACCCAATATCGTCGCGCGCTGGCCATGACCATTCTGTGGTGCGGTGCAATGCCATCATTCATAGCCTGAGAGACGTTGCCTGTGCCCAAGAGCACCATTCACCGCTGGCACTCCGAGACCAGTGTGCAAGTCGATTGTGGAGACCGGAGAGCGACCGGCGGTCTTCACTCGGAGGCGGCCAAAGCGATCTGGTGTATTTCTTATGGCATAGTTGGATGCATGCCATCACAGACTATGCTGGCATATGGGTTGTGGGCAAGTGTCCCATTTCCGCCCGAGTAAAGTGTAGTGTGTTCATTTCGCTGCCTGGTCCGGTAAGGGGGAGGAGGGTAGTTTCGGGCGAGATCTCCTCCTTCAAACCAACCACCATGAATCCAATCCCTCAGATCGTGCGGCTCGCCCAAGAACGGCGCATGTGGCAGCTGCTTGGGCTTCTACTTTTCCTCGACAGCGACGCTGCCGTTGGGGGTCAGCTGGGCCTCGGCCAGGGTCATATCCATGTCCTCCAGTACCCGTCGCGGGAATGTGCTGGCGATAATGAAGGTGCTGTCTTCGGGAATGGGCTCCAGGTTTTGGATCGATACAAAGTCGTAGAGCAGCTGGATCGGAGGCAGAGAACGACAGCATATGCACCAGACAAATGGGCATGACACCAGGAGCGGTGGTCAGTGGGTCGAATGGCTGTGGAGACATAATGAGTGCAACGCAGCGGGTCTATGGTCGCTCACGCCGACATACCTGGACCTTGTCTGTGGGAAGGAAGCGCCTGATAAGACGCTCGCCATTGGGCAAGCGCATGCTGATCTTGGCGACATCTCTGCCGCTGCCCTCTGGCTCGGAAGGAAAGTTTTCCCGGAGCGTCTGGATCCTGCGCCGCTTTTCCTAACGAGTCCAGCCGGATGTGTTGCAGATGACGGGGATCAAAGCGAAACGCTCGAGCTTCAGCGATGAACGATACCGCATACGACACCGCATACGACACCGCATACGACACCGCATACGACACCGCATGTGATACTGGATACGATACTGCATACGATGGCGAACACGATGTCGCGCGCGATCCCGCATACGAAGCCCACTACTCACCTCGATCATTTCCTGCTTCCGCCTTGCCTCGCGCTCCTGTTCCTCCAGTTCTCTGCGCTGTCGCTCGCGCTCTTCTCTGGCTCTTTGCTCCTGTTTGCGAGAGGCAAGTTAGGGGGTCGGCTTTTGGGCTGTCGTACGTCAGTCGGCATCATACGCCATACGCGGCCACCGTTGTCCAGAGTCCAGCGCGGGCAGTGTATCGGGGTCTCTGCCTAATCAGTGCGGTGCTTTACCTTTTCGCGGTCAGCGCGCAGAGATGCCTCATAGGCAGAGTCCTGATGCGCACGAATCGACCGGGACTGCTCGCGTCGCTCCCTGGATGGATAAGTGGAGCGGATGTTCCCGAGCGGCCGCCGACGAACATGGCAAATCAGAAAGGAACACGGTGTCTCGCAAAGGCTGCTGCTACTGCTGCACGACGATTGAGGGAGAGCATTTGATCTGCAACGTACCTTTCCATCCGCGCGGCAGCCAGCTGGGCGTCCAGCCGACCCAGGTGTCGCTCCAGAATACGGATGATCTCGTCCGACGTCGTCAGTCCTAAGGGGGAGGCAAGGTTCGAGTGGTTAGCAGATGCGTGAGCAACTCCTGTTGATCCATGGGAGGCCACAAAGGCCCTGAAGTTCAGGCGACAATCCCGCAGGCAGCGGGGTCGTCGCCTTGGACACTGCACGACTTGCTGTTGCCGATGGCTTGTTTTGCGCTGACGATTGAGCGTCCGCGGGCCCTTACCCTCCACTCGATCCACAACAACCATTTGGGTTCCTTGCAGCGCAATCAGGGCCAGAAATGGATATGTCGTGGCCGATAGAACGTTGCTCACTGTCCAGGAACGGCACGGTTAGCACGCTGATGGCAAGCGCACCTCCAGACCGCTTCTTGCAAGCAGACGCACCTTGGAATGCCTCGGATTCGCGAATATCTCCGGCCCAGAAAATAAAGCGCCGGCTGGTGAGAAACTCGGTCATGACATCAGAGGAGAGTACTTGTCTGCGGCGGTGCGAGCGAGGTGTATAGATGTGTCCGGTCATGCACAACCGGACGACGGGATGTGGATCAGCGGGACACAGGACAGTCAGCGGGAAGCGGTGCATCGCCAGAGCGGGTCGCATGGAGCCGCCCTTGTTGGCAGAGGATGCAGATGAAGCAGATATCTAGGCCATTGACGGCGGCCTTACCGGTTGAAAGCCTCGGTGTCGTCGTGTTCCTCGGAATGCAAGAGGACCAACAGGTACCGCAGCTCCCGCTTGGCCGTTTCGAGTGCCTGGGTGTACGTTCCCTGGAAAAACGGCGGATGCACCGAGCCGTACTTTTGCTCAAAGTTGAGCAGGAAGCGGGCCGAGGCTGCCTGTGGGTCGTTGTTGTTGGGTGCGGCTCGCCGAGACGAACCTAGCCTCCCAGGAGTTCCGGGATAGAGGAACGAGAGCAGGAACGAGAACAGGGAGACTGATGGTAAGGAGGAAAAAAAGAGACACGAAGGGGATTTCGTTCAAAATCAGCGACTGCAGGATCCTCTGCTTGGCCCACGACCCCTCGGCCGAGCAGGGTTCTCGATGTCGGCCACGGATGGATCCTATGAAAGCTCCTTCCATCCCACAGGAAGGAGCAGCCAGCCCGAGACATACCGATAAACACAGTGACCGAGTAGAGCAGCTGGAAGCCATACTTGATGGGAGCCGTCACCACTCCGAACAGCGACCATTGCTGCACGCAACCGCAGCCGGAGTCGTGATAATGATCAGCAACCGAATCGAATCTCCTCCAAGCGATGCTGCAGGGGCTGGCTATGGAGCGCGGCCGCAAGAAGCAGGACACTCACGCCTCGGTCGCGCTGGGGGGACGATCGTGAAGATGTTTGAGCATTCGCTTCCGAAGGCGAGTCATTTGGTTCCGAAAAGTCGAGAAGACCCTGCATTTGTACCAGCGTTAGCGGCTGGATCAGAGCCATCATTGACAGGGCACATCCCGCCGCCGACATCGTGCTCTGAGGGTGCCATTGGACAATGTGAATGGCATGGTCTCCCACCTCGATCCTCCAGTTGTTGCCTTCCAGGAGAGTGGCCGCCTCATTTGGATCTTGAATCCCGGTGAGCGACTGGTGGAGAGCGGCGGCATGCCGACATTGGCACCATTGGACGCAGAGCAAGGACCAGATGATCAGTGGGAGAGCCGCGTGGTCGACCGAGCGCATGCGCCGCGCACCTGGAACTCGCCGAGGACTTGCTTCTGGTGATCGGACAGGTTTTCGATCATGGCGTGTGTTGGGACGGGGTGGCTGCTGGTCGATCTCGGTGCAAGGAGACACGTCTGTGGAGCGCAGACGGGGAGGTGCGGATGGACGACCTGGCGGTCATGTGGATGTCACGCGACATGCGCCACGGCCAGTCCAGCGAGACGCGAGTCGGGCTCGCTCGCTCCTCGCTTGCTTCTCGCCCGTTGTTCATATCACTCGCAATTCCTCCTAGTCGATTGTCCGAGTCGATCATCCAAGTCGATCATCCAAGTCGATCATCCAAGTCGATCATCCAAGTCGATCGTCCAAGTCGATCATCCAAGTCGATCGTCCAAGTCGATCATCCAAGTCGATCGTCCAAGTCTCCCAACACCCTGCATCGGCAGCAACGACTCACGCCATGCCTCTGGTCATCTTCTGCGGCTATCCGTCGAGCGGAAAGACAACAAGGGCGCTCGAGCTGCAAAGCTATCTCGAGCGCTTCCTGGCCGATCTTGCCGCCAATGACGGTGTGCTGCCCGAGCAGTTCCAGACACCGGCGCATCCCAAGCGCAACACCGAGATCCCCAAGATGCGGCCCAAGGTGCTGCTGTTCAACGACGATAGCTTTGGGCTCGTGCGGAACGAGGCCTACCAGTGTGGGTATTGCAGCCCGTCGCTGTCAGTGCAGGCACATCCTGGACGATCCATCATGGAGAGCGGCAAGGGTGTGCGGCCGAGGCTCTGCTGCACGGGCAAATCAACGCACTATCTCAATGAATGCGGTCCCGGCGATGCCCTGATGTCGTCTGCTAACAGCTCAGTCGCTCCATCAGCCGCCACAGAGGAGAAAAAGACACGCGGCGCTCTCATGTCGGCGATCGAGCGCCACTTGACCAAGGAGGACATTGTGATCTGCGATGGCATGAACTACATCAAGGGCTTCCGATACCAGCTCTATTGTGTCGCGCGGGCACTGGGCACCCCGCATTGCGCCGTAAGTGCAGCATGGCCTCGGACGGATTCTCGAGGCATTCGCCGGGCAAATGAAAGTGGGGTCGGTGGGCCGATCGAGTTGCAGCCCTCCATCGGCTACATAGGCCCATCCTGCGGTTTCGATGCTGACCGACAGTGCTGCCGAATCAATTGGATTCCGAACAGGTCCATTGTGCCGTCTCCAAGGAGCAGGCCGACAGCTGGAACAACGCCCGCGAAGCCGATTCCTACGATCCAGCGCTCTTCGAAGATCTGTGCAGTCGGTTCGAAGAGCCCGATGCCCGCAACCGATGGGACGCCCCGCTGTTCACAGTGCTGGCCTCGGATAGCTTCACCGAGCGCTTCGGCCCCGACATCATCGACGCTGTTGTGCTGCGACGACCGCCCCAGCCGAATCTGTCGACGGTCGTCAAACCATCGACCGAGACCAACTACCTGTACGAGATGGACAAGACCACCCAGGAGATCGTCAATGCCCTGCTGGAGGCGCAGAAAGGCGGCTGGTTCGGCGGGGATGTGGTGGTGCCCAAGACCAAGGTCAAGGTCCACATCTCCAGCAAGGGAGTCACTCTCTCGGAGCTGCGGCGGCTGCGACGACAGTTCCAGGGCCTCAACAAGATGCACACCCAGCTGGATATGGAGAAGGTGGCCGAGGGATTTGCAAACTATCTGAATACAATGTTTTCGGAGGCGAGTGGGGCTCCCCGCTCCGCTTGAACATGCCATCATGCTCATGTGTCCGCTCCCAGGCGCATCTGGCCCAGATCGCCATGCTTTTGCCTCATCTCGCCCGCCCGCACACCCTCTCGCCGCACTCACATCCATCGGCCTGCAGGCATGCCCGCGGACTGGGCTGCCAAACTCGATTCGGCTGCCGAACACCTCGAGGAGATCATCTCCGGCTTTCATGGTGGGCACCATCGATAGCATCCGCCCATCAGCAGCATTCACCTCCCACCCAGGGACTGTCTTGTCGCTCTGCCCGCCGACATGAGATCGGAGCTGTTTCCAACCGTTTGCATCGTTTGGCATCGTTCGCATAGACTCGCCACACATCGACACCCTCCACAGGGGCATCTCTGTCCTGAAGCTCGACAAGCCTGCCGAGGAGGATGTGTCCGGCGCCATCTTCGACACAACCGAGATGCTTTCGAAAGCCCACAACAGTCTCGTCCATCATCCATCGTCTTCACCAGAACATCGCCGCCTGAGGGAACTGTACGTGCTGGCTTCGTCCGTCAAGGCCATGCTAGTTCTGAAGCAAAGCCTTTGCCGCGGCTCCACCTCTATCCCAGACCCAGACCCAGACCCAGGCAACGCTGTTGACTGTCAGCTCGAGGCCCTCAGGGTGCTAGACGTTGCTCATATCATCTCCGGCGCCCCGATACTCAAGGGCTTTCTCGCGGAATGGATTGCGATTCTCTCCAGCGATTGTCAAGACACTGGTCGTCTCCCCGATCCAACCCGCACTGTCCTCCCTGGTGGAGCTGCAGCACCGACCCCGGATACCGACACATCCTTCGATGCACCCCATATCCGCTTTTCTGCAGCCGAATTTTCGACTCCTCCAAGTCTGCACTGGTTCTCCGGCCACCTGTCGAATCCCTTGCCGACGCCCTTCGTTGTCCGCGGAGCTGCTTCGTTCTGGCCGGCGCTTTCCTCGAGGCCCTGGTCCAACCTCGGCTATCTGCGTCGGGCCGTCGGCAACAATCGCACAGTCCCGGTTGAGATCGGCCGCAGCTACACCGATCCATCGTGGCGGCCGGAGCTCATGCGCTTTGGTGAGTTTGTCGATCAGTACGTCCTCGGCTCGGACGACGAATCGGCATTGGGATCGCCGTCGGGATCAGCGAGTCCTGCAGCCAGAGAGATCGGGTATATGGCACAGCACAATCTGCTCGAGCAGTTCCCCGCACTTGCCAACGACATTGCCATTCCGGACTACTGCTTTGTCGAAGCCGCCGCCGACAGCGAGGCAGACTCGGATCTGGCTGAGGACAGCGACAGCGACAGCGGCATCGACAGCCACGTTACCATCAACGCATGGTTTGGTCCTCGCGATACTCGCTCGCCTCTGCACACCGATCCGAAAAACAACATATTCGTGCAGGTTGTGGGCATCAAATACCTCCGACTGTATTCGCCCAACGAGTCGCCCTCGCTCTACGCATTCGGCGAAGCCAGCAAAATGTCGAACACGAGCCAAGTAAGCATCGTTGGCTGCGGTGGTGTGTGCGATTCGGCCGATTGCTGATCGTCAGAATGTGCCTCCTCATGCGTGGCCTGCCATCCACGGTCTTGTCGCAATGGCACTGCACTTGTGTCTCAGGTGGATATCGAGAGCCCAGATCTTGGTGCCCATCCCCTGTTTGCCAATGCCGAATACGTCGAATGCATCGTTGGTCCTGGCGATCTGCTTTTTATTCCGGTAAGCGTACATGCGTCTAAGTCGGCTTTCCCAGGCAGGAGGCCCCTCACTTCATATCCCATCTGATTTCCATTCAATTTCCGTTCGGTTTCCCACTCGGCTCCCGTCCGCTTGCGATTCGATGATTGTCGATGTGTTCGCGTCGGGCAATCTACTGCTCGGCCTCTGTCCTTAGCATGGATGGTGGCATTACGTCCGGTCGCTGACGAGGAGCTTCAGCCTCAGCTTTTGGTTCTGATGATGACCGTACGAATGAGCCTCTGCTGCCACCATCGGCTGTGGTCTGGGTGGGCGGCGTGCTGGTGCATGGTGAGAAACGAGAGTTTAGTACTGCCAATAGAGCCGATACCGCATTCTCTCTCTGCCCCCGGTCGACTGCAGACGACGCACTCACCTTCCCTGGATACGTGTGCAGCATCGTGGGCCTGTGCTTCTGCCCGAGACGACCCAGCAGACGACCGCCAGATTCACGGCGATGAACAGTGCTACGACCGTGATGGCCAAGCACTCCGAAGCGTGCAGGAGCTCAATGATTGATAGTGATAGCCTGCTGCCGACGGGAGGCTCTTTGCGGATCCAAGTGCACCTCGCCAAGCAGTTGCGCTGTGTCGTTCGGGCCTCGGCGGCCTGGAACAACAGCCTCCGTGGACCCTGGAGCTCCAAGGACGCGAGCGGAGGAGAACGATCCCCGGCGGCAGCGGGCGAGGCGGGACGGTTGCGGGAAGCAAGTGGGATGGCCGTCTTGGGTCTGGCCCTCGACCCGAGTGCAGTCTTTCTCGTCTTCATCGCCCTGCTTCGACAGCTTGACGATCAAGCAGGCTCTGGCGGCCCTCAAAGACAATCTCCAAGTACTGCATGGATCCACATCCGACCCGCTCCCGACCCGCTCTCGCCGAGCACCTGGCCGCCCTGGTGCCAGATGCCCTGTCGGCTTTTGGTGTTAAAGGATGTGCCGTTGCTGTTGTCGAGCGAACGGATGGCAAGTCTCCGGCCCTGACGCTGTGCAAAGGCTACGGCTCCCAAGACGACCCCTCAGGCAGCTGTGCTCCGCTCCCGGTCGACGAATACATTTCAACCTTTGACATTGGGTGTCTGACGGACTCGTTCGTGACCGTTGCGCTGGCCCGCCTGCTCGAGAGCAGTGGCGAAGAGGTAAGATCCGCCCAATATGCATGAGATTGCACGATCGATGCTGCCGAAGCGCTTGCGCTGATCTGTGCTGACTTGTGCCTTTGCCATCCAGTTTGATCTGCCGGTGCAGGCCTGGTCTCCGCATTCCCGGCTCCCAGTTCGATCCAGCACCATGACAGGGCTCACCCTCGGCCAGCTTGCATCCAACAGCTGCGGGCTGCCCCAGCACCACCCGCTCCGCATTGCAATGCTCCGAAGGAGTGTAGATGAGGTCGTTGCTTCGCTGGATCGTGTGCCTGTGGTCGGGCATCTGCCCCATACATTCCCACGCCGTTCGGATATTGGCATGCTGCTGCTTCAGAAGCTTGCCGGACATCAGTACCATGGCAAGGGGATCGAGTGCTTGGTGCACGAGCAGGTACTGTCCCTTCTGGGGCTCCACCACACCACCCCAAGCATCAAGATATCCAGGCCCGATGCAAAGCGAGGATCGATCCCGGCGCTAGCGATAGAGAAGCCTCTGCATGCCCCGGAGCCCGAGACCGATGCAGCCGGATCGGCCGCCGGTGCCAGCACGCCTGCTGGGTTTCTCCGGTCGCCACACTTTGATTCGCTCTCGAGCACCGCCATGGACATGGGCCAGTGGCTCTTGTTCCTGATCAATGGCGGAAAGCTGAATGACGATGCGTGGCTGATAAGCAGCTCGATCCTGCAGCAGTTCTGGAGCCCGATGCGGGTGATTCCTCGCGACGAAGCTATCGACTTTCCAGAATGGAAGGGAGCCGCCGTGGGACTGGGCTGGGAGACCTGTGTCTACCGAGGACTGGATCGGGTGGGCATCCGAAGCGGGAGAGCATGCATGGCCATCTTTCCGAATGAAGGTAAGATCCAGATTCACGGGCAGAGCGCTGTTCCTTTGCATAGGCAGTGCTGGTCGATTGGACAGGCCGAGTATCGTTACTTTACTGGCACTGACGAATACCAACCCCGCGGACGAATATATGCACATGGACGATCGCAGGATGCGGTGTGATTGTCCTTTCGACGAGCCCGTCGATGATGGCACTGGCACTCTGCAACCAAGTCGTCGACTGGATCATCGACGGGGACATGTCTACTCCGTGGATAGAGCGGCTCAAGGATGTGCAAAGGGCCAAGCTCGCCAAGGCGGCAACGCTGGAGCACTACCTTGAACCGCAGCCGATTCTGACACCCGGGGCATCAGGCAGCTCGTTGCGGCTGATCCGTCCGCTGGTCGACTACATTGGCTTCTACCAAAACACCGAGTTTTGCCACGGAGTCTCCGTCTTCCTCAATCCCGAGGGCAATCTCGAGTTCCATTGGGGCCCGGGTCTGCACGGCTTTCTCGAGCACCATGTGCACGACATCTTTATACTTTCCATTCCAGACGACACTGACGAGAACAGAGACTGGAAGTGGAATGAGCTCTCGCAGTCTCGGCTGCTGGTGACTTTTGTTCCAGGATACAGCGGCGCTGTCCAAGCCATGTACGTGCGCTGGAACGATACCGTCGAGGAAACCAAGTATCCGCGAATGAGCCCGGCAATATCCCGCAGCCGCATCGGTAGCTTTCCAAACATTGTTCCCCAGGTTCTGACTGGATTTCAAGCGCGACGCTCGGTCCCTCATTTGTCGAAGCTGGAGGAAGTAGCTGAGGCAGAGAATCGGCGAGCTACAGCAACCACGACTCCAGAGGCACCGGCTGCTGTTCCAAGTACTGCAGTGCATGATTCCGCGTTCACTGTCTCTGCTATGGCCGTTCATGGAGCTACCGATTCTGCCGCAACTCACCCAGAAGTGCCAGGCTCCAATGCCTCGAAGGAAACTCTCGAGAGCCGAGCTGTCAAGTCTCCCTCGAGACCACCCCCGCCTCCTCCACAACAACAATCGGCTCGGTCTTTGGCTGCCACTGGAATTACGGTGGACACAGCGATGCCTGGGAGCCATCGGAGCAGCGCAGCCGCTCGTCCAAGCACTGCAAGCACTGCAAGTCAAGCGGAGCATACCCGCAACAGCGCCAATTCAAGCGGCCAGAACGCCAGCCTAAGTGAAGCGCAGGTGTCCGATCCCTGCTCGCGAACATCTGTTGAAGGCGTCATTCACTCGGTCGATGCCACCACACGAGAGGCAGAATCAGAGGGCCGCCGCTTCAGTTCCCCCATCCGGCGACTTCAGGAAACCAGCAAGCCAAGCTTTGCAAGCCAGCCATCCAGTCCGCTTGGCAATGAAGTCATGGACGGCCCAGAACGCACAGCCACACCGCCACGTTCTGCCACCTCCCCGACTCGACGACCGCTTCCGGCAGTTCCAGCGGATTCGACACCAAGAGAATGAAAGTGTAATGGTAATAAACCAGCGGGCTGTGGGGAGTGGCTACTCCTTGGAACCGGGCCAACTCAATCGATCGATGGAGGTATCTTCTCGGTGGAATGTAATGGTCAACAATATACTCTCTGTGCTCGCCATTCGGCCGCAGTGGGTACGGGCAATTGCTGTCTGAGAATACGACTCTGAGAGATTGAATCCGTTGAGATTGACTTTCTGCCAAACACATGCCTGTAGCGGATGCAGCATGAGTATACCTGCAGAATGTCGAGCTGATTGGCACAGCGATATTTGGAGCTCCCATGAGTGGCACCCCAGCATTCATTGCCCCCGAAATCATCAAGCAGAATGGCCCGAATCACAATGTCGAGCCCTCCAATGTTTACGCCTACGCCATGCTGCTGTGCTTGGTTCTCAAGGATTGCGGTCCCTTATGGCCCTCGAGCGACAACGAACCGATCAGCGCATTTGAAGTTCTCCAGCGAGCTGTCACTAACGACCGTCCCACTCGGTTCGATGGTATACCTGAGAACATATGGGCGCTTATCGAGCGCTGTTGGCATCAGCAACCCGAGCAACGTCCGAAGTTTGTCAAAATCGAAACAAACCTCCGAGAGTTTCGCCACTCTGGCGCCAGTCACGCAGACTCAACCACACAACCCACCCCTGAGACCTTGCCCAAGAAGCGCCCCCGAGCTGACGAAAGTTACAAATACCCAAAGCTCGTCTGTATCGACCTCGACCCTGAAGGGAGCTGCTTTCGGAAGAAAAATATGAAGCCGCGATGAACGACTGGCAAGCCGTCTCCGACATCTCGTCGGATCCTGTCATGAAGCCCATCAGTACATTGATGATGGGCTGGTGCTACTACCATGGATTCGGAGTCGATCCAGATATCCCCAAAGGCTATAAACTCATTATCGAGTCGAAAACAGATGACTTCAACTTGGGGGTTGGATCAATTGATCCAAGCATACCAGTCAAATCAACTTCGGAAGCCGCGAAGGAATTCTTCAAATTATGCGATGCCAGATCCGCTTATCTTTGGCCTTGTAAGCATCTGGCAACGGTATGTCGTTTCAACGGATTGGGTACCCGCCACAACCAACGCAGGACATTTGACGATTTCCGATATTTGGCAAAGAAGAAACACGCCGTAAGCCAGCAAATGCTTGGCTGGATGCATTATCTCGGCCGGGGCACCGTGCGAGACGAGTCGAGAGGCATCAAGCTCATCCGAGAGAACCAGTCGGATGAGTTCAAGCTTGATGAGGATCAGTGCTTTGTGGTTGGCAAATGGTCTTTACCAAACACCCCCGCTGCGCGCATGTTCTTCAATCTCTGCCACCTTGGATCGGACCGTGAATGGCTCTGTCGACATCTTGCCTCTCTCTGCCATGTCAGGGGATTCGGTACCACTCAAAACTGGAAGAAGGCAGCGGAAACCTTTGAACAACTCGCCAACGAAGGCCACAGCGATAGCCAGGTCTGGCTTGGAGGCTGCTTCTACATAGGCAAGGGGAAGTCGATGAACAGACTTGAAGCTTTCCAGTGGTATAGTAAAGCAGCGAGCCAGGGTAACTCGTACGGATTGTATGGGATTGGTTATTTGTTGCACCGGGGAGAGGGGGTTACCGAGGATAAAGCCCAAGCAGTCGAGTGGCTTCGTCAGTCGGCTGAGTTGGGCAATCGATACGGCCAATATTATCTCGGCTCGTGCTACAAGAATGGCGATGGTGTCCCCAAGATCAACACAGCCGTCTACTGGTATCGAAAGGCAGCAAATCAGGGTGACCAAGAGGCCATCAATTGTCTCAAGTCCCTCGGCAAGTGGCCCTGATCCCCGAGCTCCTCCCGATTGATACATCCCAAGGGTAGGGTCGCACCTCTAAACATGCAACCCGAGCGTCTAAACTTGCAAGGTGGCTCCAATAAGGCCGCAATCGCCGAGTGGTGTTGTACTTGACATTCAATACATTCAAGACATCCAATACGTCCAATATACAAACAGTGCTGTACCATTAACACTGATCGATTCATTGTGTGGGCCATCACCGCGGTGTCAAGTGCATTGACAGTATAGTCTGATAGTTCCTTTCGCCCAATCCACTCGTGTCCAGGGATCGTCATATTCCCCACTCGATCTCTGTCCAATTCCAATGGCCCAATTGTGTCCTCTTCATTCGACCACCCTGACAGGGTTGCCTTCTGTCTGTCGCAGGACTTCACATGTCTCTCCCTCTCACTTTCACACTTCCTCCCTCTGATCTACCGATTTACAATGTCCATTCGTTTTTCCGACTCTGACAATACCTCTGACTCCGAACCTGATACCCGCCCCTAATCCTGATCCCGTGCCCGACATCGAACCAGATGACGGTGGTATACTGATCGATTTCAGCTCGATCATTTAATGGCTTTGTTTGCCTGGATGACAGCTTCATTGCCCATGCCCCCTGGACACCGTCTGGTCACATCATTAATGGCCAATATATCGACACTATCGGATGATCCAAGTCGAGCGGGTGATTGCTGGCTTAGTATCGGTGCTCCAGGCTTCACACGCCGATCTGACAAAAGATTCCGCCTTGAAGTAAGCCGTGTCGTTTATCTGTAATGCAGAGTCGTCTCGAAGGTTGGTGGCTTGATGTCGAGCTTGATAGTGTGTTCCGAGATATAGTCGCCAATATATCGAAGGTGCGACAGCTCGTCAATGAGATTGATCAGCTCTTCAATACTTTCGATTGTTGTGGCCACAGCCTGCTTCATCTCCAAGAGTAGCTTTCGTTGTTCTTCGTACTCGGTCTTCTGCCGCAGAAGATATGTTCGATTGTCCTCGGGTGTTGTTTCCCCAGCAACACTGCTGGGAATCAAAGAGCCTTCTTGCGAGGTAATCAGCTCGTCCATGTATTTGAGAAACGCATCGTTGTACGAAATGATACCGCCTTTCTCGATTGTCACCGCGATCTTGGCTAACAATTGACGGATGTGAGCAGCTTCAGACGAAAGATCGTCTTTGGACTTGGCAAACGATTTCTTGATGAGATCGATTCGCTTTGTACTGTTTTGTTCGCTCTTGATCAGCTTCATTTGTTCATCATTGAACACGCACTTCTGCACGTACGTGTAGTTTACTGTGCATTTTTGGTGCCACATGAACCAATGACCGCATTCCTTGCAATATCCCCAACTGTTCATTGATGGGTACCAGAAAATCAAGCTCGATGGTAGCTCGCCAGGAAGGAGTTCATCCAACGATGGCTCGGCCGATGGGCTGTGCACTTGGGCTCCAGCTCTGGAGCTCGGCTCTGGCTGGGTTGCATTTCCCGCATCCTGAGACTGTTGACTGGCTTGAGCGTCCGCCTTTTTCTTGATCAGCTTCATCAAATGGTTGTGGCAATCCGTCTTGTACCGGATTGATGTTGTCCCATCTTCATTGATGATGTACCTGTAACAACCTGCAACAGTGCAGACAAGCTGGGGTCGCTCGCAAGTCTCCCTCTTGACCGGAGTGTAGATGGTGTACTCGAGGATTTTGTCCATGTTGCCGATCTTTCCTTTGCTCATCTGCTCCGCAACCTTCTCCATACCTTGAAGATTTCCGCTGACATTTGCCAGCGCCTGCAGCCAGACTTTATAGTTACGGTTCACAAGCTGGCGACAATTGTAGAGTATCACAGTCAGCTTTGTTTCGTGGGTTGTTTTGTTCGATATTTGTTCCAATAGCTTGTATACAGTTGATCTAGCGAGCTTCCAAGACTCCTCGATTCCCTTCCGATATCTATCTTCATAGACAATATCTCCCTTTGCCAGCAGATATCGATACGATTCGTTATCGATTACGAAAGTATTTGAGCGGCTCATTGGAATCTCCACCGAATCTTGCTGCTCCAGTTCTTTTAAATATGATTTCAACGTGAGGAAACCTTCGCCAAGCTTGCCATTGGTGAGTTTGGAGTGCGTGAAGATGAAGTACATATTTTTCAAACAGTCACGGTGAAGGTTGCCGATGAGCTCCTGGATGCAGTAGCGGAACCAAGTGTTCAATTTGACACTATCGGACCTGAGGAGGATCAGCACCGCATGGATCTCGGGATAGTTTGCAATGTAATTGATGGTGTGGTCGACATTCTGCTTGTCCTGAGAAAAGCCTCGGGTGTCGCCCATGCCCGGAGTGTCGATGATGCGGACTTCGACAGATTGATCGCCATTATCGTGGATGAAGCGATAGGTGCAGGCGCTGCGTGTTGAAGATTGACCTAGTTTCAAACCCTCGTTCTCTCGTGCTTCATCAACAATCGGACCATGACACCGCGACGTTAGAAATCAACCTGAGGGAGGCTGAGGCTGTGACAGCGCCAGTTCCCTCTCCGAATATCAGTGGATGTGACTTTTGGTGATGATTCTCTCGATACTTACCTCGGTTTTCATCTTCGACATTCAAGCGTTTCTCAGTGATCTCGACCCATTCGTCAACGCCTTTGTCTTGCCAGAACTTGGTTGGTATGAGAGAAATCACGTTGTTGCCACTTGCAGCCAAATTGAGGGTCTCATAGGTCAGATAGTTGGCGATGGCGTTGATGAATGTCGACTTGCCCACACCAGTCTCGCCCAGGAGTAGGATGTTGATGACTTTGCTGGCGCCAGTCGGCTTCCCGGCGGAGGAGGTATATGACATTCTCGAGATCGAGGTTGAGTCAACAGGCGACAAGGGTCACGTATCAACCTGGATGTGCCAGTAAGGTGCTTGGGATGGCTCTGGGGGACACTGGGATCGCATCTTATTTATCAGGGGCCCAAAGGACCGACGTCACCGCTGCAGTCTCCCTCCGGGACCAACCGGAATTGAAATGGTATCAGGGACCCAATTGGATATTCCCCTCTGGATATGGCGTCACCGACTGGCGAGCTTGGGGGAGAGTATTTTCTTGGATACCCACGACTGCGTGCAGCCGGTGGCTGACAGATGGGTATCTGGCAGCAAGCCAGCATGACCACCCGCAGCCCCAAACCAAAGCACGCTGGGAGCACAACCCCATTTTCTCGCCAACACGTGGCCTATGGTTTCCAAATGAGGAGCCAGCCAGATGCCATGTGATGTTACAATCGCGACGGCCATCCCAAACTAAGGCTCGGCCAAGGTTTTCGGGATCCCTGGCGCCGATCCGGTGGCGCAATATTATGGGTTGCGCCTTGTTCGTGCAGGACCCCCTTGGCTGATACCCTTCCCGACGAAGCATGCCGCTTGTCCAGATCGCATACGGTAGCATAGCCAGGGACGGACAATCAGCCCCTCCGATACGTGGAGGGCAAGATTCTGGGGCAGAGGGCGAGACACCGTAGATATACCAACTCCAACTCGCTCCCCTCCTCAGCCAGAGCCAGCCATCGCATTCTTCGGCATGACTACCAATATGCCAAGCAGAGGAGACCAAGACATCACGGGTAAGTGCTGCCAGCAGATGCAGTGAGGGCGACTGCAGCTTGATTTCCAGAGTTGAGCACGCCCCCTTTCCCCAGTGCCGACTCATTCCGTTAGATCCGTGAGTGCTCGCACCCGATGCTTACTCTGCAACATTCCTGGATGATGCCCGACTCTACTCGTCAGGTCGCTCAGAGCAGACCCAATCGCCTCCAGACTCAAACAAACCCATCACCATCCTGGTCTTGGGCGAGACTGGTGTGGGCAAGTCGACGCTCATCAACGCCATCGCCAACTATCTGACCTATGAGAGCCTGGAGCAAGCCTCTGCATCAGGGGGACCCGTCAACCTTGTTCCTGCTCAATTTTCACTCGTCGATCCGGATACCTTCGAAGTTGTTGATGTTAAATCCACGACCCTGCATTTGAGCAGCCCAGCACAGAGTAAGCCCATCAAACAATCGAGTGTCGCAATCTACATCTGTGTTGTCATTGACAGAGTCCCACAGAAGCGGGCCTGTCAGGAACTCTGCTTATGCAATCTTATCTGGAACAGACGTTGATCCCGTCGGCGTTGATCAGGGCTCAATGTATGGCTGGTCACCACACACCATGAGCTGGATAAATGCTGACACTTGCTCTTCACTGTCCATCGCTCTGTACGTCACCACAGACATCAGCGACAACGAAAAGTATGTCGAGGGTCAGTCCACGACCCAGTTCCCTCAGTCGTATCTTTTCGACTTTGAGAATGACGATGAGCATCGGGTTAAGATACGGGTGATCGACACCCCAGGCATGGGCGACACGAGAGGAATCGCCCAGGACAAGAAGAACATGACCAACATTGTTGATCATATCACCCGCATCGGCGAAATCCACGGAATCGTCATGATAGTTCCGGCCTCCCAGCGCAAGTTGACGGTTTGGCTGAGATTCTGCGTCTTGGAGCTCCTGCAGTACTTTGACCGAGAGGTGGTTGAAAACCTCGTCTTTGTCTTCACCAAGGCACGCTCGACGTTCTTCCAGATGGGCGAGACCAAGACGGCTCTGCAGAGTCTGTTTGCGCAGATCGAGACACAGTCTGGTGTCAAGATACCAATCGATGACCACAATTCATTCTTGGTTGACAACGAGAGCTATCGATACCTTCTGGCCGAGCGTCAGATGATCGAAACTGATGAAAACATCCAATTGTTGCAATATTCATGGAGAAAGTCATCGGTGGCCGTCCGTCAACTCATGAAGCGGGTCCAAGATATGAAACCGCACGATCTTCGACCGACTGCCATGATCAGAAAGCTGCGCTCGTGCCTTCAACAGCTGACACAAAAGCTCCTTGAGTTTCACCGAATGAAGGCTGAGTTGCAAGCGGAAATCGACCAGCTCGACATCAAGATTCAACAGATAAGCAAGAAGGGTGCAAAAATTGCTGACACAAGCCGAGATATCTATGTGCCGAGCTACTACCCAAACGGGACAGAGATCTGCGCCCATCCTGATTGTATCACTGAAGTTCAAGTCAATGGTATTCGTCATCGAATTAGCCAACCCACCAAAGTATTTCTTGAAAATGTCAATAATTCCCAGTTCTCTGATGGAGCCCATCCGAGTTGTGGACACCCGAGTTCTTATCGCGAAACTGTCAACTTTGTTGTTGATGTCAAGAAACCAAAGACCACGACAATCGGACAGGTCATTATTGGTGGGATAACATATCAATTGCTCTCGGCAGCTGAGGAGTTGAGGCGACTCCGGGAAGATTTAACTCGACTCACTGCCTCTGAGACCGAAGTGATCAAAGAAGTGGCGGCCTGCAGTGTCTATATCCGCAAGCACTCCGTGGTGATCAGAAACGAGACATTCTTGGACAACGCCGACTTTGAAGAGATCAAGCTGCAAGCATACAATCACGAAGTCGTGGACGAGCAGAAGCTGGAGATGTTAGATGTTATGAAGGCTCGCTACGACTCAGTGAGAATGGTGCTCGAAGGCGATCAATCCAACAGCGTTGAAGCAGAGAAGCTTGAGGAGATCTTGGCTCGTATCGAGTCGAAATATTGGCAGAGCGCCGAGTCGGAGCTGCAGGCTGAAGACTTGGAATGGGTCCCACCCACCATCGACTCGCAAATGCCTATCCAGTAGAATGGCACTCCTTGGGAGATGCTGAGCTGACGATGTTCATTGTCACCAATGGGACATCTGCGATGGCTGTCTGACAGTGAAACGATCACCACGAGCGAGTCGAATCGCAGAATACATCGATAATGCACCTGATCGTGATTCGATGGAGATCGTGCTTAACCGGATCACGGCTCCAGCGATGGGTGGCATCTCGGTCTGGCTCGGACTCAGATCTGCAATCCGCCGGATGGTAGCATGGTATATGATGGAACACGAAACACTTGGCTGTGCGGGCATCCTGCGGCTTCAGTACTTTGCGAGGTGTCTCTTGTCGACTGGCGAATTGGTTGCTCGCGATGCCATAGTTCAGTCTTGATACCGGCTAACTTGGTCTGCTTGCAGATCTTACCACCTGCTGCTCGCTCCAATTCTCGCACCGACCCAGCCATCGACTCGCTTGACAAGCATGTCTACAACTCTGGTACATCAATTCAAGCGACTTCAAGGGAGTCTGTCAGAAACGCCAATTGAAATCGTGCTGTATGACCCGAGCCGATTATCGTCGTGATGGATGGCCGATCGGGAGTGTATGAAGGCATTGAATCTGGTTCAGTCAGCACTAGCGAAGACACAAACCCGCCGATGCTGGCCAAGTCGGTCAAGGCGATTCGTCCAGTCCCTCGAGGATGTCAAGAACCTCTGGACGACCTGACTCGGTAGACTGGCCGATATCGGTGGCGACAGCAAGGGCTCCACTGTCGAGGAGGGTACTTGCAGCATTGATTTAGTCGTGACTGATGCAACCGTCATGGAGATATGCCGCCCACGAAGGGAGGGATCGTGTTGCTGCCGTCCTGGTTGCCGGCATCGATGAGAGGGTTGTTGGGGAGGCCGAGCTGCTTCCAGATATCGATCACTTGGTTGTACTAGGCGAGCTGTATGCTGCAGGATGGGAGTGCCGATCGGTGTCGGCGAGGCCAGGGAGGCTGAGAGACAAGCAAGGATAGCGAGCAACAGGAAGGGACAGAACCAGCCAAGATAAACGCAGGACTCGAGGCTCCCCTGGTCGGCGGGGACCAGGGGCGATTCCCGCGCGATGTGCGAGGGACGGCTTTGTTGGGAAACGTCAAGTTGGGCCAGCAAGGGGATCGATGATGCTGCCCGGATATACTTTGGTGGGATATACCTTGGTGGGATATACCTTGGTGGGAGCAGGTGGTGGATGAAAGCGAGAGCCAGGTCGGCCATAACCCATTGGCGATGCTGGCAGCCACTCTCCGGCCGAGCATGGCCGTTCCTGAAAACATGCCTCGATGCAAGGGCACAGCATCCCGGCCAGTCCAGAGCCAGACCCGGAACCAGCGAGCACATCCATCAACGACCAGCAGCCAGCAGCCAACAACATGGTGAGCTGAATGGCCGATGCACAGACAGCATCATGGCCTTGTACCTCGAGCTGCTCGAGTGTGTCGATATCCTTTGGATAGTTCCGCCCCTCGAATCACCGATATCCTTCAACCAGTCGATATCCTCCAATCGGTCGAAATGCTGATGTCCAAACCCACCAAGTCCACTGGCAGAACCGAGGTCTCTGAAAAACGGCATGGTGGCTGGCATACCCTATACTCCTCACATCCCGATGGAGCCGCGATCCGATTCGCAGCTGGCTCCGATCTCGGGGTTGCCGCTGTTCTCCTGCCCCATCGCACGCTTCCCTGAACTTGCTCCTCCCCGCTCTCGTCCCAGCGACTCTCGGACCAATGACGGACGCCTCGAGCCCACCCCGGACCCTGAGCGGCTTTGGCTATCACTTCAACGACGCCGGCGAGCTCCGCAATATCAAAACAGGTGCAAAATCCCCTCCTTCCCGCCTTCAGGACATCGATCGTTGAGCCGCCGCCGAGAGATCTTCGCCAATTTGTTCAATATTCTCCATCCGTTCCCAACACTCCATCCGTTCCCAACACTCCATCCGTACCCAACACTCCATTCGCTTCCCAACACTCCATTCGCTTCCCAAAGGACGGCCGTTCGAATTCAACATCTCCAACAACCCAGCGCGCAACCAGGAACACTATGAGGCGGTTGGCGGTGCGTTGACTCTTGCTCTGGTATCTAGGAGGTCATCGCTGGACGCAGATCCAAACCAATCCAGCAGGAGGATAGCCCTTGGGCGCCTCGTCACCTCGAGGGTCGGATGAACTCTGGAGAGCGTTTCTCATCCAGCAACATCGCTTCCACCTGCCTACCCACCAGATGCCGTTGCGGCCTATATCGAGGAGCAGCTCGTGGAGACCCTTGGACTCTTGCGCAAGATCGTTCCCGTGGATGCGACCCCAAACGAGCCAACCAGCAAGATATTCATGAGGTTCGAGATATGCTCGGGATGGAGTGAAGCTCGGGCAAGAGCGATGCGACGAGGCCCTGGCTTTGGCAAAATCACATCCGGCCAGATCGATGTTGTCCAAAGGAATCATCTACCTGCGAGCCGCCTGCTTTCCTTCCATCATCCGTACTATATGCGCACACAACCTCCATCCTCATGCACAAAGTTCTGCCGGTGATTGCCTTCCCTCATCAGCCCAAACGCCCTGACGGCCGCAGGGAAGTTGCTCGTTCTGATTCCTGGTATCAACATCCGGGTCGGTCAGTGGGCACGCAAGATCGTCATGAACGACAACATCAATGTGGGTAGCAATCAGAATGCACATCTGCCTGTCGCATTTTCGACTGGCTGTCGTGGACGCTTATCCTAACGGCGTTTGTGCTGCTATTCCCTCCTGCTGCTGATGTCGCAGAAAGGGTCGGTTTTTGACTATGTCCGGCAGGGGCAGTCCGAAGGCTACGAGATCATGGTTCTCAACAATAACGAAAATATCGGCCGAGCACTGCCCGGCACCAAGCGCCGACCCATCCGGGGCAGCGAGAGCCCCGAACGGCACGTCGAATATGTCTTTGACTCGCTGATCAAGGGTGCAAGGGCTGCTCAGATCTTTGTGGTTGCTCATTCGTTTGGAGGCCACTGCATCGCGAGACTGGTGTCGAGTCACCAAGGAGGTGAGTGTCGCCAGCAGCTTGCCCATGAAACGGGATGCAGCGCATGAGAGTTGAACCAGCTTTGGGCATGAGATCTAACGGATCAACTCGTTGTCGGACATGTCATGGCTTCTCAAACTTTGGCTTCGTCTCGAAACGATTGGTTCGGTGGATACTGCCTCAATGTCGACTCAATCCTGCCTCAACTTGTACCCAGCAAACAACATCCGAGCAAGAATCAGTGCCATTGCCTTTACTGATTCGGTGCATTCGCTGCGATCCTTCGAATCGCACAGTCCGGATTTCAGCCGCTGGTTCCAAAGCGTAAGTGGTCAACCTCGCCCATGGGACTCCAATGCCGAGAGTGCATCTGGATGGATGGTGTCGCTCACTGCCGAGCCATGCTAATCTCGACTTGCGATACAGCACGCCCGGAACTGGGTCCGGTCCTCACGACCGCTCGACACACCGATTGCCCCGGCCTCGCTCATGGCCCAGTGTCCCTGCGTCTCGGCTGGCCACGAGGATCATGGATACACCACGGTCACAGCCATCGACTCGGTGTTTGAGTTCTTCGCGGCCAAGGACTCGACGGGCAAGCGCAAGCAAGAAGCTGTCGCCTCGGATGAGTCGGATCGCCACAACGACGCAGACGATGACGATAGGCGCCCGGCGCCGCTGAGTCGTTCGGGTTCTGAGAAGCGACACAAGGAGTGAGCCGCCGTAGCTGTGCCTGGATGGATCCAA
This sequence comes from Polychytrium aggregatum, assembly GCF_025602895.1. Taxonomy (NCBI): domain Eukaryota; kingdom Fungi; phylum Chytridiomycota; class Chytridiomycetes; order Polychytriales; genus Polychytrium; species Polychytrium aggregatum. The sequence continues at coordinate 52,878 of NW_026516309.1, read as the reverse complement.
ATGAACTTGGGCTGATGAGGAGCCCATGTCTCTCGCTGGCGAATCTTTATGAGCGATGGAGTGTGGTTCGCCAACTCCATCCTTGGGACGGATGATCCTCGGGAGCGACGGATATGGATGTTCCCTTCCGCGATGAGAGCGACAAACACTAAAAGCCCCATGTCACTTTGTGAGATAGAGAAACGCAGGATGCTCTGGTTCACCTTTGTGTGGGATATAAATATATAGATGAAAACAACAACAGCAGCAACAACAAAATAGAAGCATGAGGCGGTGGAATAGACGGTGCAGGGCGGACGACACACGAGGGGAGTGGAAAGGGCAGCAGCGAGTCTATGCGATTTTGGGAAGCTGGGCCGAAGTCCCGGAAGGTCAAATGAACTACCGAAAGGACAGCCGCGGCATCATTGGCCCGCAGCGTGTCTCGAATGACAGCCCTGAGAGAACGAGGCAATCAGGCGCGAGCGCCGACAAGCCAAAGAGGTGGTGCAGGTGGTGAGACGCCAGGTTGGCTGGCTGGGGATAGAACCTATTCAAAACATCGACTCGTGATCCGGCAACCATGGTGACATCCCTGGAAGATGCGGAGGGGCAGCACAGTCCATTCCAGTCGAGCAGAGAACAAAAGACATCGGGGCAGGAGGCCTGCATCGACGACAGCGGGTGGTGCTGGACTCAGACCAGGGTAGATGTTGTGCTGAGCTGAATCCGCGGCAGATTAGGGGTCACCAGCGACAGCCACTCGTCCGTGGTGCGGCCCATGAGCAGGCCGACCAGAATGACGGTCATGTTGTCGCTGCCGACCAGGCCCTTGGTTTGCGAAAGACACCGATCCAGAAGGTCGTCTGCTGCCTTGACCAAGTCGCCGTTGTGGATGGCAAGCCGCTCGCGGACGAAGGCGACAGCCATGTCATTGGACACCACGTCCCAAATGCCTGCGATTGGGGGACGATCCAGCTGCGTCAGCGTACTGGCAAGCCGAGCCAGAGCATCGATGGCATTGATGGCACTGACGACCAGGGCATGCAATCCCAGACCGAGTGGGCTGTGCCTGTGCGTCACGATGACCATGGAGCCACGGTGGGCGGGACACGAGACAGGGCCACGGGGCCGAGTGGGTTGGATACAGCCGCGGGCGAGGGAAAGGTGGCACTCACCATCCGAAGCCAAGATGATGAACTCGTCGTCGAGAGTCAGTTGGCAGTCGCAGACATCCGGATTGGCGGTGATGATGAACTCTTCCGGGTTGCCGTGGAGGTCGCCGTGGTACACCTTGTAGTCAAAGTCGCCAAAGGCTCTGGATATGGCCGTTCGTCCTGGATCGACGGAATGGGCCGGGGGTCACAGGGACGACAGAGCGCACAAGGTTAGAATGCGGGCCGGCTGGGCCGGGATGCGAGATCCCCCGTCGCCATACTGCTTGGAGAGAGCGTGATTGGAGCCAGGGAAACGAAGCTGCCGATAAAGTCAAGGCAAAAGGGAAGGAGGGATCGGATGCACGCCCGAGAGCACATGCGAGTATTCTCTCTGCGGACCACCTACCGTTCACCCGGCCGTTCTTGACATATCCGCCGGCGTTGTGGATGCGGTCGATTTCACCTGCTCGCATAGGATGGGCGACCGGTCAGCATGTGTCGTCGATGACAGGGCTGGCTCTGGGCAGCAATCCAAAGACTCACCTTTGCTACCGGGCTTGTGGTCGAGCGACAGCGCTACGGCCTCGCCCTTCCGGCACAGGACTGCCCGACAGTCACCAATGTTTGCACAGTATGCGTGGTAGTCCTTGGTGATGAGCAGGACGTTGGATGTGCTTCCGGGACCGCCAGGGATAAGCATCTTGCCTTCTGCTAAGCCGTGGGGGGGGGTAAACGGTGACAAGCAAGTGGTTTGCCGATCGAGAGGAGTGCAGCCAAGATGAGTCAGCGCAGGTTGCAGACGATCGTCTGGACGACGAAGAGCAGGTCGATGGCACCCGATGGCACCGAGGAGTGCGTGCAATGCACGCCATCGAGAGGAAATGCAGAGCTCAGGCACAAGCGGATGGATAAAGAGGACGCACCATTCTTGAGCCACTCGTCAAAGTCGAGAAAGGACGATTTGAGGGCGGCCGAGAACTGGCCTTGTCGGAACATGGTCGAGCCAGAGACGAGTCGGTGGAGCTGCTCGTGGGCATATTTGGCGACCTTGTACCCGCCGTGTCCATCGTAGACGCCAAAGTACGATGTGCTGTTGCCAATGTCGAGCAGGGCGGTGTTGTAGTCCTCCATGTTCTTTCGCCATCCCTGCATGGCCGAGGCGGCAAAGATGAAGTCTGCGTTTTGACCCGAGGTCGAGACCTTGGAGGTGGTCGGGTGCAAGTTGGAGGACGACTGGCCCATGGTGGATCGCACAGTGCAGCGGCAGGATGGGAGGTGGTTGGAGTGGAGGCAACTCGGCAGCGACTCGACAGAGGAGAGGATGCAGTCGGCGCCGTGGATCGGAAGTGGGCGATGGGCAGACCCGGATGGAAGACGACGACGGTGCGGGACGCAGGGACAGGAACGGACGTATTTGAAGCCGGGCAGGAGGTCTTGTCGCCACGGGACACGGGCGGCAAGGGGTGCTGCGCAGGACTGTTCCTGTGGGCTGTTGTGCTGCTGCTGTTGTGCTGTTGTTGTGCTGTTGTTGTGCTGTTGTTGTGCTGTTGTTGTGCTGTGCTGTGTGGCTCCATTGTCTCAACCGCGTTCCCCCCACCGCGGCTGCCACCGGTCACGGGGCTATTCATGCTGAATCGTTTTGCCGCTCCAACAAGGGTCCGCAGCAGCCACCGGACCCAGGCGCCTCGTGATTGGGCCGTGGGCGGCGCGGGCAGTCGGCGCGCATCAGCCCCGGGCGCACGACACGCGCAATGTCGCACACGGCTTGGCGCGTCCCGGAGGCACTCGTGGCACCAACCGCGGGTTGCCGAGTGGGCGCTGTGCTGTCCATCCGCTTCAGCGAGAGTGGATTTCCAATCAACGGCGACCAACTCTGAGCAGCACGATCGCAGCGAAACAGGGCAGAGTTGTCCCTGAGCGCCCCTCGCTTCGATCCTGCCTGTTGCCTGGGGTGCCGCTTGAGATGCTGTGTGCATTCGGCCCTTGGACAGTTCCATGACTTCTCGACATCAAGACAGCGCCAGGTCGAACGAGTCGCTCGATATACTGGATGGGAGCGTTCTCAGGACCCGGTCAAAGTGGCACACCTCCTATATCAAATCAACTCTGCCCACTCCCTCCATGGACAGCCATTGTAATGGGTGCTGGTCTCGCCACGTCCGCTGCCACCAGCTCGGCTCCAAACCATCAGCATCCGCGCCGCATCTGTCCCTGCCTCGCCCCATCCATCGCTGGCTGCAAGTGTGCTCGATGTCGTCCACCACCGCGTCTTTATTTCTTGAACGTCTTGAGAGGGTCCTTCTTCTTGCCGGAAACGCCATGTCCGCTCCTGCTGCCCACGGGCTTCTTGCCTCTTCCGCCCCTGTACGGCTCGCCGCGCTTGCGTCGGTTCGGCATGTTGAACGGAACGCTGCCGACCTCCTTGCGTCGACCGGCGCTGACGCCCACGACCTTCTTGGGCATCAGGTAGTCTGGAATGTGCTTCATGTGTGCCTGCACCTTGGTGGGATGCAGCAGTTGGTCGTGGCGGAGCGCTTGCAGATCCTTGGGGTTGTCCTCAAAGTGCGCCTGGGCAAAGCAAGGCATGACATGAGAGGTCGTCAGCACCACTTTCGCCGACATGGAATGCTCACACCACCCCCTGCACACGGCGTGCACACCCCCTGTATCCGCACGAAGCATCCGCACAGCACCCACCTTGAGCTTCTCCGAGTTCAGGATCTCCTGCTTGAGCTCCTTGGTTCGGGCTTCCTTGATGGCAACCCGGGTGACCATTCTCAGACCGTCGTCGACGCGGTATCGGAACCCGTCGACCTGACTCATGTCAAAGTTGAACGCCGAAAAGCTGCGGCCGAGATCTACATCACCAGATGGCACATTCAATACCGTATGGGCTCTTATCAGATAGAGCGCTGCGGATCCGAAGACATTGCTACACAGCGTGGGCATCGCTCGGCCCTCGCTCGCACGCTCGATTGAGGCGAGGGGAGACCCAGCTGTCACATCCTCCTCACATCTGACCGTCAAATCGCTGTCGCGTTCGTTGCCAGCACCCACCTGTCTGTTTCTTCTCGATTCGCTTCAGGATCTGCTCGTCGGTGAGCTTCTTCTTGCCCTGCAGCTTGCGTGACAGCACTGCATCTGTCGGGGTGCCGTCGGGAACCACAAAGCTCAACGCCCAGCCCTGGTTGCCAACGCCGCGGGCGGTGCGGCCGACTCGGTGCATGTACGACTTGGATGTCCGGGGCATATCAAAGTTGACCACCGACTGGACGTTCTGGAAGTCAATGCCACGCGAGACACCATACTCGGCGTCCTTGCGTCGCTTGTTTTTGCCCTTGCCGCTATCCCCGCCCGCTCGCTTTTGTCCCGTCTTCTCGGAGCCATCCTGAACGCCTTCGCCGTCGTTGTCCTCTTCCTGGGGTTCGCCAGCTTCGTCATCCGACTCGGCCGCCTCGCCCTTGAGCAGCTCAACCTCGTCCGTCGCGATGATAAAGTCGTAGGCGCCACGATTGAACTCTTGCACAATGTGGTAGCGAGACTTGAGCGGCAGCTCCGAGTTGAGTGTACAGCTGCTGATGCCAAACTGCTGCAGGAACAGCTTCAGGCGGTATCCGCGGTCAATGTCGTTCACGAAGATAATCGACTTGCCCGTGCCGAAGGGATGAACCCGCAGCTTCAGGATGAAATACGTCAAGAGAAACTTTTCCTTCTCGGTGCATCTGCGTTTGCAGAGAAAGGGCGTGAATATCCGAATCTGGCCCTTGCACAGATCGACGGCTGCTGCCGGTCGCTCAGGACGGCGCACATTCCGCTCGCGCAAACACTGGTCGGGTTCGCCCTTACTTGACATAGTACTGCGTCAGCAGGTCCTGGTCATCCGATTCCTCGAGCTTCAAGATCGCTGGATTCCGCAGCACCAATTGCTTCAGTTCATCGACATCCTGGCGCATCCAGTCCAAAGTCAGTCGTGGGTCACAACAGAGCAAAGGCTTCGACGCCAACGAGCTTGGCTTTCCTCCCGCCTGTGGCGACCTTTGCTCAGTCGTCTCGGGCGGCTGCAGAACGCAGCTACAGACAAGATACTCACGTCGCTGAGCGTGGCACTCATCAAATAGCTCTGGTAGATCTTGGGCAGGTGTGTCAGGATCTTGCGCAGGTCCTCGTCATAGCCGTACGACAGGATCAGATCGGCTTCGTCAATGACAAGGGACTCGAGAGAGTCGCGCAGGTTCAGGTCTTTGCTCTCCAGAAGAGTCAAGAGACGACTGGGGGTACTGACGATGATGTTGGGGTTGTTGGCCAGCAGCGCCCTGGTCAAGCCCGCCGTCCACACAAGAGGATTGCCCCGAGCCAAGGAAGGGTGCGTCGCATGAGCGGTGGATGGGCTGTTAGCAGACGAATGGTGACAGTAGACCATGAGCAGCCAAGAGTCAAGCCAAGCCAAGCCAGCCGACCGGCAATGCGCTGCGGTGGGCTCGTCATCAGCACCATCGAGGGCACACTCCTCCACTCCAACTTGCTCAACCGACATCTGATAGCGGGCCAGAGCCTCAGCGTCAGCCATGCACTCCTTTCCTCCAGCTCCACCTACTTTTGCGTCTGCACGTTTGCCTCGCCGGCCGAAAAGTTGACCGACACCACCTCCTGCGAGCAGTAGACTGTCAGATCCTTGATGTGTCGGTGGACCTGCTCCGACAGCTCCTTTGTCGGAACCAGGATGATCGCCTTGACGGTATGCTGACTGTCGCTTGCCTGCGAGAGAAATAGATCGAACGCCATGCTTGAGAAATAGGCACATCGCGGGCAGTTTCCCCTGAACCAAAGCCCGATATCAACCCGGTTGCTCTGGTCATCCCGCGCTACCGGCACTACATCTGGCAAACAATGCAGCGGCTTGAATCCACAAATGATACGGCCATCAAGTCGATGGCGTTGGTGTTCTTTGATCTACCGGCACCGGAACACACCAAGACACCCCCATATTATACCATATCGTAACATTGCCAAGACAAACAGAGCGACGTTCTTATCCTCTCCTGTCCAGACTCTGTCGCGGCTGCCCTCGCAGCAACTTACATCGCGGCTCTCCGAGCCCAGGAGGATCTTCTGGACAACAGGCAGACAGTAGGCCGCCGTCTTGCCCGAGCCCGTTCGAGCCCGAGCCAGGATATCCTTCCCGGCCAGGGCAAGCGGGATCGCGCTGGACTGAACAATGGTCGGATGGTTGAATCCCATCTTGGCGATCGACCGCAGGAGCCTCGGGTCCAGGTCCATGGACGCAAAGCCCTTCTCGATATCCAGCAGATCGCTCCGGATGGTGTTTGACGTCATTGCGTGCGTGGGCCCTCCGTGAATGGTGACGGCGTCGTTGTGGGGATGTCGGTGTCGGTGTCGGTGCCGGTGAAGGCAATATCTACGCTATGAATTGTCCTGGACTATAGTGGCTGACGCTGTGGCTTTGACTCGGGCTGCAGGCTGGAGTTGTGCTCTGGATGCAGTCTCGGCTGGCGGATCTGATCCTCGCTCTTGCTGCCGTCGCTGTGTCGGAGCGATGCTGGGTCGTCCGGGGCAGTCCTCGACCGCCGGCGGAGGCCGAAAATCAAGAACCAAAAAAAAAGAAGACACGTGGCGCAGCGCCAGTGAGCCGGGGTGGATTCATCTCGCCCGGGTGCGTATCGCCGTTGGCCACGCCGCCATCGACTCGAATGCCGCTGCACTGGCATCATCATGTTTCGATCGGCAGCCCTGTGTGTGCCAGAGGATCCACGCCTGAGACACTTGCCAGCCTCGGCCACTGCATCTCCAGCCAAGCGCCGCCAAACCTCAAGCACATGCCACAGCCAGATAGACAGCCAGGAATACAGCGGATCCGCCAAATCAGCCACAGATAGCGGCAGCGTTCCGGGGAGGGGGCTTGCTTCTCCCAGCACTCATTGTAGTGGTAGCGCTCGATCGGACGGCTAGCGATATCCTTTATTCATCCAGCCATCGTACGTGGCTGCCTTGGACATCCAGAGTTTCCCAGTCTGTTTAGGAGGAGCCGCTTTGGATCGAATGGCACAACAGTCGGCTGCGGTTTGCGCTGGCGAGTAGGTTGGCCGACCGATGCCATGAGATGGAGGTTACGCGGGCCTTGCTCGAGGTGTCGCCGACATGCACCGGGACTGCTCAACGAGGCCAGCGTTCATCGCAGGGCGTGTACACCGGGGTTAGTGGTCTTGCAGGTACCTTATCTCACGGTGCTGCAATCGAGACAGTAATACGTACGCTGATGGTCGATATTGTGGACCTTGATGGACGCCGCCGTGTCGGCAGAGGGCGCTGATGTGGCTGTTGCGAATACAGTCTCGCCGTTCTTGTTCCGGGCCCATCTGCTCGCCATAGGTATGATTGCCGCCTGTTAGGAGTCGCCAAGGCACTATAACCATCGACTCAGGTGCCATGGATGGACTGCTGGATACTGGACAAGTCCAAGAGTCTACGGCCTCTTACCGGAACTGATGGGCTCCTTCTTCGTGGCCATGGCCAGCGCGGATCGGCTCCAGATGCGGAAAGTCCCAAATGTACCACTTGGACCCAATGACGGCCCCGAATCTGTCGCAGTCCCTCGTCTCCGGTCAGCGCTCCAGTTCCATAATCCCTTGGACCCCCAGACTCTGCATTCCGCATTCATGGGGGCCGAGACCTTGCATCAGCTCGTACCTGAGCAGCGACTTTTCAATTGACCAGTCGGCATCCCTCAGGATCGCTGGTCCGGGGCCATCGTCTCTCAAGAGCACCGACCACACCGTTTCGTCTTGCCGGAAATCGTAGAAGCGGACGATGCCCGACTTTTCGGCCACCATAAACAGATTCGACCGATCGGGATGACTTCGGACAGCGACACCTGGAGACGAAAGGCGGGAAGTCGCACATGTCGGCTGGAAGCTGCCGTGCTCGTGGTGGTGCAGGTTGTCCGGCAGCGTCCAGATGCAGAGCGTCTGGTCCTCTGAGGGCAGGCAGAGGAGTCGAGCGGTGAGAATCAGCAATGCAGGCGCTTGGGATTGCTTTCGCAGCGAGTGCTGTCGCCCCTCTGCACATGCCATCGGGCCCACCTGAAACGCTCGCGAGGGTGTGCTTCTCGGTGAAGCTGAAGCTCAGATCGTTGATGGTATCGAGATGAGAGCCAACCAGGAGAACCCGGCCTTGGTCGATCAGGAAGATCTTGCCGTTGTCGCACCCAACGACGAGCCTTTAGCGAGATCCAAGAGCGCCACGATACGATACCGTCCAGCGCGACGACGAGGAGATTGGAAACCCGGACGGGTAAGCATTCCGGTCGATGGAGCTGCCCGTGAGATGCGGATGCAATCCCGGCGATCCGCCTGCATCAACATCTGTGCGCTGCATACGGCGCTGCCTTGGGTCCCTACCGGATGATCTGCGACTCGGACGAGAATGTTGTCGAAGGAGACCACGAAATGGCCGTGGCCCGGGCTCCAACCAGATGCTCCTCAACCAAAGTAAATGTCGTTTGGCTGCCATCGGCCGTCTGGGTCTTTCTGATCACCCCGACAATGGTGTCGCCGCCTGCATGTGTTCGAAGGGAGCTGTGAGAACCCATGGATGAAGCTGGCCCTGTCCTCTTTCCTGCTGCTGTCAGGATCGGCAGAGATGCCGGATCCATGCAGGTACAGCTGCACCTACCCCAAGCAATGAGATCTTCGGCCTGAGGATGTGGGCAAAACTCGACGACATGGGCGGGCTGGGGAAGATCAAGTCTGTCGAGACGGAGTGAGCGATACCGCTATGAGCGACCGGACTGCCTGCGCCGAGGCAGCGAGCGATTCATCTCCGGTCGAGCCTCACCTTGCTACCACTCGGGCATCTTGGTGGGATGGCATCTGTGCAATAGACCCTCTGGTCGACGTCGATAGATGCAGATGGATGCAGATGGATGCAGATGGATGCAGATGGATGCAGATGGATGCAGATGGATGCAGATGGATGCAGATGGATGCAGATGGATGCAGATGAAGCGACCAGGGCGAGATGCGACCAGAGAGCCGACAGCCCCTTCTCGGTCCTCTCGGCGAGAAGGTGCCCATGTCCGTCCTCATCCACAACTCGATGCCGCATCTTCATCCCCATCTCGATACCATCTCGATACCACATCGTCATCCACATCATCCACAGCGTCATCCCGCATCGCCTCGATACCACATCTCGATCGCACGCCTCAGCTCTCGCCATGGACAGCAGCCCCTGGCACATCCATGCCGATGCCATCACAGCCATGTCCCCGCACCCTATCGCCCGCAGCAGCTCAAGCGAGGTCTTCACGGCGTCGTACTATGGATCCGAGGTGGCCGTCAAGCAGCTCCGAGACACATCCGACCTCCTGCCGCCGGATATGTTTCGTCGCCAGCTCAACACATGGTACAATCTAAGCCATCCACATGTCTTGCCATTGCTCGGAGCCTGCGATATAGCCAACCAACCGCTCATCGTCACCCCGCTGATGCCAAACGGCACCCTCAGCACCTACATCCGCAATGCCGGCAGCACATGCCCGCTCGAAGAGAAGCTCCGGCTCCTGTGCCAGGTGGCATCGGGGATGGTTTATCTTCATGCCAAGGGCCTATCTCACAACGACCTCAAGCCCCAGAATGTCTTCTTGAACAGCTCGCGGGACGCCGTGGTTGCTGGCTTTTGCTCCCTCGTTGCCCAACACAACCTGGTCGAGAGCTCCACCTCAGACAGCGAGCCCGAGATCAACCCGAGCATCCAAGGCACTCTAGACTACATGGCCCCTGAGATGCTGGACGATGACCTGCCCGCTGTCGCACCCAAGAAGGCCAATGTCTATGCCTTTGGCATCATGCTCTACGAGGTCCTCAACGACTGCAAGGCCGTCTGGGTCACAGCCACCGGCGACCCCATGCGGGTGCGCACCATCGAGGCGCAGATCTGCAGAGGCAGCCGTCCCAAGACGCCTGCCGGCACCCCCGACGGCGTCCCAGAAGACATCAGGCCCCTGGTTGAGCAGTGCTGGCACCAAGATCCGAACAAGCGGCCCGAGTTCAGCGCCATCCTCGCTGCCCTGGAGCCGCTCAGGGCCGCGCTGTCGTCCCAGGCTCCAAAATCATCACAGGCGCTCAGGCCGCCCGGAACAACCATATCGACGTTGCTGCCGAGCCCAGACTGGCTTGGCGAACTCGAAGCGCTTCTGCCGCTCGTCCCAAACACCTTTCGCGTGACCCGGAGCCAAGCCATGCGAGGCGATCCCGAGGCCTGTGTCCAGATTGCCATGATTGTTTCTGCGAACATGGGCGCCGCCGATCCGCTGTGGCCCCAGGTCGCCCGACTGCTCCAGACCGGCGCCGACCACAACAGCTTGGAGGCTCAGTTCCATCTGGGCTGGCTGCACTGGGCCGGCATCGGAGTGGACCAAAGCGATGCCATTGCGTTCCGGTGCTGGAGCCGCGTCCGCAACGACTCGGACGATCCGGCGCTGAAACCAATTGCCACATTCATGGTTGGCTGGTGCTACTACCTTGGCCGAGGGACGGACCAGGACAAGCCGGAGGGAATCGACCTGATCCATGCGAGCGCCACGGACGAGTTTGATCTCGGCGGTCTGTGCTTCGAGCCCAACCAGGAGCCGGCATCGTCCGACACTTTCGCAGCGCAGGAGTTCTCCAAGCTCTGCCAGTTTGCAAGCAATCAGGACTGGCTGTGCAAACACCTGTCGGCCCTTTGCTATGTTGGTGGATACGGCGTCGGCAAGGACGAGACCCGAGCCTCCCAGATCTTTACGAATCTTGGTAACCAGGGCCACGACGTCAGCCAGCACTGGAGCGGTCTTTGCATCTACAACGGCTGGGGCATCGGTCGAAACGATACCAGAGCCGTCCAGTGGTTTGTGAAGGCTGCCGAGCAGGGCGACTCGTACGCCATGAACAGAATCGCCCTCTGCTACAAATATGGCCACGGGGTCACACTCCATCCGGCCAGAGCCATCGAGTGGTTCACCAAATCAGCCATGCAGGGCAACCACTGGGGCCAATTCAACCTCGGCAAGGGCTACTACACCGGCTCGGGCATCAACCAGGATTTCTGCGTCGCGGCCGAGTGGTATGCCAAGTCGGCAGAGCAGGGAAATCCAAAAGCCCAGAGCGCACTCGGTCGCTGCTACTACACCGGCAAGGGTGTAGCCAGGGACTACAACAAAGCCGCAGAGTGGCTCGCCAAGTCAGCCATGCAGGGTTACTGTGATGGCCAGTTTGGTTTTGCAAGCTGCTACGAGCACGGCTTTGGGGTCACGCAGGACTTTGAGCAAGCGGCCCACTGGTATCGCTTGGCGGAGGCCCAGGGGTCGACCGATGCTACCAACATCCTCAGCGCCCTCCGGAACCAGGGCATCATCGACTGAGTATGCTTTGCAAGGCACCGCGCATCTTCGGCCGCCTCCATGGCGTTGGGATCGAGTCAAGTTTGGCATTTCGATTCGTCATCGTCAATCGTTCCACGGGCCTGTGCCGGGGGACATGTTGAACACCGTCGCTACGACCAGTCCGTTTTGTCGTATTCCATAGAGGAATGTAGTCTTGGCGATATACAGCTCACTTAAAGCGAAACGGGTCGCCCTATTGAGTTGCTGATTTCTGTGTCCTGAATATACACCATCGCCCGTCATGACCAAACGGCGTGTCCAAGGAGACTGGAGACCAAGTGACTCGAGTATATCGATGTGAATAAATGCCAGAGCTCTCCGGAATGGACCAAGCTGCCGTCTGCTTTCCTCCTGCTTCCCTCCTGCTTCCCTCCTGCTTCATTCCTGCTTCCCGCTTGCTTCCCTCCTGCTTCCCATCCCGACCACCGATCATCCGTGCTCTGATTGGGCCATTGGCTATGACCTCATCGCGGCGCTTTGAGTCCTTTGCTCGCTTCGGCGACCACCGTTGCCCTCAGCGTCTCTGCTAGCGCCGATTGCAGTTCGGGTATCCGACATTGAGCATCCATCGGTCCTTCCAGCACGGACCCTCGCCCCAATGTCCAAACCCATCCACGGTCCAATTCGCCCCAATGTCAATCCCTTGGCCATCAATCGGCACTCCCACATCCGAAATGCGGCCAAGTGGCAGCTGAAGGATGCCCTCGCCCTGAAGAATGGCCCTCACGCCACCGTGTACATGATCAACGGCGACCAGTATCTTGGCGAGTGGAAGGGCAATCTCAAGCACGGTAGGCGCTTCTTGCTCATGCCATGCAAGAGATCGGCAGGCACGCGCGAGCCATGATTTCGTGCTGTTATCACGGTTGGCTCGGCTCGCCCTCAGCGAACTATGTCCTCGACGCAGAGACAGTGTCCTTCTCCGACTGCAGCTGGACTTGCTATTTCCATCACGGGTGCTGATCATACGTTGGCGCAGGCAACGGAACCTACTTTTACCGCAAAAACGGAAGCGTTTACGAAGGGGAGTGACAAAATGATATGCGACATGGGTATGGCACCTTCAGCGTCCCGAAAGAGCCCTCAGACGACATCAGCGAGCCCACGGCCCAGCTGCGCAAGGTCTACGCAGGCGAATGGCAGAACGACAAGCGACATGGCTTTGGCACGCACTACTATGAAGACGGGAGCCATTACGAGGGACACTGGGAAAACAATATGAAGGAGGGCTGGGGCAAAATGTTCTACATCGATGGATCAGTTTACGAGGGTGAATGGCACGAGGAAAAGCGGCAAGGACAGGGCATATTGCTGTTGGGTAAGCGTTGAGGCGCTGTCGATTGCCCTGCCCGCCTGCAACTCTGAAGAGCGTGGAAAGGTTTCATTCAACTCACTCCTGAACCCGCATCCCACCCGTATCGCACCGGCACATTCAATCGCAACCATGTCGCACACTGCCCGACTGGGCCCTCTGGACGGCCCAACCTCAGCGAACGGGGATCGATACGAAGGAATGTGGATGGATGATCTCAAGGAGGGACCCGGAAAATACATATACAAGCAGAAGCGGCAGTCGTACCACGGCGAATGGGTTAAAGGGCTACCCAAGTGCGGAACGCTCATCGATCTACCACCTCTGCCAGGGCAAAGGCCTAAAAAGTTTCCTATTCCGCATGTAAGCTGTCTTGCCTCGCCAGCATACTCTATAAACTTTGCTGTCAGGCTGCCGTATACCGTGGCTCTTCGTTCGCACGAGGCAGCAGAGTTGCATGCTGTCTCATTAAGCCTTCCCTCTAACAACAGATCAAGCTGGTCGATCCCGACAGGATCCTCTCGGACGAGCGAGAGGCTATCCTCGAGGACCGTTGGCAGCGAATGATGGATATGGCAGAGGGGCACGAGTTGGAGTCCGAGGGAGAGCTGGATGACGAGTGATCCGGCAGCAATACCGCATCAGATTCGTGAATCATCGCCGACAGCGGGGCGACATTGCCGTTCCGCCGAGTGCACAGCTATATTGAGCGAATACACCGCGCACATACCCGGTAGCCCGGCCGCGAATCTCAGATCGAAACCGTGGTGATCTCGAGCCCGTTTCGCAGCTGCTCCGGGGTTGGAGCTTTGCCAAGTCGCAAGAGCTCGCTGAAATGCGACACGACCGGGTCTCGGGCAATGCTGGATGCTGCGACGACCTGGCTGTTCTTGACGTAAAACGCACAAAACCCAAGACCAGACCCGTCCGGGTTCAGATCAGTGGATCCCTGGATGATGACCTCGTCAAAACCTTCGCGGCAATGCCCCGAGTATCGCAGGCTCTTTCCGTACTGGGTGCTCCTGTGTCAGATGAAGTTATGGCCCGCAACATGTGCAGCAGCGCCGTTGGGTGGTGAGAGCCACTTCGGGAAGGAAATGCATCCACAACAGACGGACTTGGGTTGGGATGTGGTGGGTCAATCCTCCTATGTAGGCGTACCAGAAATATGGAACCGACTGAAAGCCTTGGAGCTCGGATTTGCCTGTCATTCTGGCGTAGATGTTTCTGGCCACAGTGCGGCCCTGGTCCATAGCAACATTCCAGTGCTCGATGCGAACGGCAGCCCCCTCCAAATGGTAGGGGTACTTCGCAATATCGCCTGGGCAGTAGCACCGAGTTCCAGATTGGCAAACATAAGCATCGTAGAGTTAAACAAATCCGCCGGACGGTTCGATGGCACTCGCCCACGCTGACGTACCAGCAGCATAAACATATTCCTGCCCCTTGACGCCGAGGTACTTGTCCACAGCAATTCCACCGTCTGCATCCACTTGGATGGCGCTCCCTTCCAGAAACTGGGTCGAAAGAACAACACCGACTCCGAATATCACGATGGCGGCCTCCAGAACTCTTCCGTCGGCGAGAACAACGGAGCCCGCAACTTCTGGATTAGAGTCTGCAGTTCCGATATCAGCACTGCGGATTAGAATGCATCATTTCAACGTATTCGCCACACATACTGCCGGCAGCAACAAGGAGCAAGACGAACTTGCCAGAGGGACGGATTTCAGCCACCTGGCCATCATTGTGAAAGACAACTCCGTTCTGTTCGTGCAGCTTCTGTATCGCTTGGCCAATACGTGGGCCGAGAATCTTCTGGAGCGGAATGCGTTCTCGACCGACAATCTCGACTTTGGCTTTCTTGGCGAGCACCGCGGCCGCCTCGAGTCCGATGAACCCGGACCCGATGATGACAATCCTGGGAAGAGCCGCCTGCCCTTGAGAGACTGCCGCGAGAGCTGGATACATGAGGGATTGGGGATTGATGTGTGTCGAGAGTGCATCGTTATCAACTGGAGCCACGATTTTGGGCCAAGTCGCCAGGCTCGTATGCAGCTTCCAAAGTGAGCATGGGCATGTGCATGTCTCAATCTGGGACGAGGGCTGCCGTGCGATCGCAAGAAATGGTACCGGCGTCCAGGGCATTGGCGTCTTCGACACGGCGAATCGTAAACACGTTCCTCAGTTCATGGCCTGGAATCTGGGGAACTCGTGGCTGTGAAGGTATAGAAGAGGAGATCTCGCATGAGTTATGGCAGTGTAAGGCTCTTGCACGAGTTGCTGCTCGCTTGGACACGGAGTGGCTGGCTTCACAACGAGGGCTCAGCTTGCCTTGGCTCCAGTCGCAATCACCAGACGGTTGTAGCTGATGCATTCGCGCTGATCCGACGTAATGTTATGCACCACTACTGTTTTGGCGCCGGTATCCACTGACACAGCTTCCTGGAACAGTTGATCAAAAGCGATGAGCAATCTCAGGGAGGACTATCCCCAATCGTGGCGGTCTCGAAGAGCGGGCCGACTGACCGTATTGAGTCGCACGAGAATATCCCGTTCGGTAAAGTAGGCTGCATCGCGGAGGGCAATCTTGGCCGCGTCGATCTTGAGCGATTTCCCAATCTTTGGACTGCAGTCGCATTTGTCCAAGAGAACCGAACCGAGCGACCAATGTAAGCAGCATCGACGGGATTGTACTGAGCACAGAAGCTAGTAGAGTTCCTGACAGCCTACCGTTCGACGGGCAAGTAGCTTTCGCTGGTGATCATGAGGATTCTACCCAAGAAGCCAAGCTGAAAACCAGTGCCAACATCGAGCCAGCCGGTCGCGTGAATCAGGGATACTGAGCTTGCAATCGAGATTGCACCAAGTCGCAGCTTGTATCCATGAAGGCCAAAGCATAAGCCACCACCAACGGCCCAGGTACAACCGACCAAGATTGAAGGGCTACTACCTCGCGGAGGGACTCGCAAGCCGCAAAACCGGCAGCGCCACCTCCCAAAACCACAACTTGCTCGGATTCGCTGGATGACTGTTTGAGGCATCGCGGCGCTCGACCGGGACCCTTGGGCTCTAGACGAGACGCCTCAAGGACTCAGAACAATGTCGATGGCACGCAATGCTGTTCAGCGCTTTCCCAGTTGCGGAGAAGTAAGTCCCTCGCGAAAGGAGTGTGACTGCTCACCATTGCCTTCGAGAACCAACATGACCTTATCATCCCGAACTGACACCTGCGAAGAATATCACAGATATGAACCTGAGCAGTGCTTCGTAGAGGCAGCTGAAACACAGTGCTTTTGCGGGCTCGTGGTCTACCTTGTAGCTTCGCAGATGATCTATGGCAGGTCCGTCTTCAATGTCGCCGCTGGCAACATGGAAGCAGGCGCCGTGCCAGGGACACATCAGACGCCCGTCGCTTGAGAGGGTGCCCTTGACCAACGAAGCCTTGGCATGCGGACAGAGTGCGGCGGTCGCATAGACCCTGTCCTCAATTCGGGAGAGCAGGACTTTGCCGACCGGAGTCGAGACTTCTTTCCTGATAGGCAAGGTGACGACGAACTCAGTAGCGAGGCTCTGATCTGGGAGAAGGGAATGGCTTCTATGCTCGGCTGTTCCGGTCAGCTTGTCTGTGGCATGCTTACATTGCTCCCTTGGCTAGATCAGCCAGGTCAGCTACATGGATTTCGGACATGCTTCCAGTCGTCTGAGAGAGCAGGTAACCAGTGTGAGCCGCCTCGGTGATCGGAATGCCCCGCGCGAGTACGACCCTGGTAGATGGAGCGGTGGATCTATCGACGATGGACTGGGCTGTAGGTTCCAATATCAATGACGCAGCTGGCCATCCTGTTTCCCGCCCAGATCTATGTTTCTTGGCCCGCCATGGTTGTTGGCCCGCCATGCCACTTCTACGACGCAGTTTTCCACATGCTGGCGTAATAGGCGCCTCATCTACCCCAGTCCTGTCCCCACGATCGTTGCTTGTGGCTGCACCAAATCCACTGATGTGCAGGCAATGGGTGAGTTTGATCGAGCCAGGTATGGCCATGTGTTGTGTGCTGTATCGTACATGTATTCCTTTGCTCGAGACTTGTCAGGCAGACTCCTCGAACAGAACAGGAGCAGAATGGGCAGGGTCAAAACCAGGCAACGAAACAATCAAGAAGGCGGACAAATAACGCTATTGCTAGCAGCATGAATCGCCGCCAGAACATGTCCTCTGTCGCACTAGTATATGCCTCCGAAGAGCATCTTGTTGCGCCGCGAGTCCGACTTGGAATTCTCGCCGCTGGAGCCATCTGGGCGTCCGTTTGGGGGGCGTTGTCCGTGTGCAATGCCGGGCGACTGCTGGGCAGGTTGAGCAGGCGGCTGGCTCGGGTTGTTGGCCCTTGGTCGCTTGCCGTGGTGCGGCGTGGGATTCGAGAGAGCAGGTAGATTGATGCCGCTAGTGGCGCTTTGCCCTATGATGCTCTTGCTGTCAGAGGCGTTCCAGCCCGCAAGGCCTCCCTGCTCACCAGCCATTGACCACTCGTCTTTGCCGAAGCGCCTTGACTCTGGAATTGTGGGGAAGGCAAGACTGGATTTGGAGCCGTGCACGTTAGGGTTGTAGGTGATAGACTGGCGCCGTGATGCCCTGCCGCCTTCATGAGCTCCGCGGCCATGGCCATGCCCTGACGGAGATGAAACAGCGGCGTTCCTGGTCCCGGCATACAGCGGGTCATGTTGAGTGCTGTGAGAGCGCAGGCGTCCTCCGGGCACAGCTATGTTGGACGGCCGCAGGTTCGAGGACGAGCCCAGGATGCTGTTGAGGTTCGAGGTGCTTTGATATGGACTCGTGATTCCACCAAATCCGCCCGCAGCTTGGCTGGCGCCAACAGAGCCAACTATGTTGCTTGAGGGGTTGATGGAGCTTCGACGATTTGGGTTAGCGTGGGCTGGATGAGTTGGCTGCTGGGCGAGCATGGTCCTCGACATGGACAGTCCTGCGCCATGGACAGGGGTTGCAGCGAGGATCAAGCCCGGCATGGCCAGGTTAGCGAAGATATCAACTCTGGGTGCTGCCCATTCATTTCTCCTAGTTCGCAAGCAACGCCGTCAGAGCAGATACCAAGACGCATCGGCGTGCCAGGGTGGCTATTACCTTTCACCCGAAGGTTGTCTAACCGTGGCGGCCGGTCCGAGGTCGTCGCCACAGCTGGAGAGGCAGCGGCGGGCGGCAAAGCTTGCTGTCCAGTCGGCCGTTTCTGCAGAAGAGATGCAGCATTCGAGAAAAACGAGGTCACCTTGGAGGACTTGGCACCAGCCGCCGCTAATGCAGGGTCTGTGTGGCCCTTGCTCTGCTGGGTCGGCGACTGCTCGCGCATCCGACCTGCGATCGGGGCCAGGTTGGTGGACGGCGATGCGTATTGTGTGGTTCTCTGCTGGAGCTGGATCGAAGATGATATCGATATTGGCTTCAAAGGAACCTTATCTGAAATAAATTCTGGTAGTTTTGTGGAATTTCGGATAGCTTCTTGGTAAGGAGAGAGTGATGGCGGCCTTTGGAGCTGCGATTGCGATGCATTTGGATGCCGCGGGTACATGGCGGAGCTGTCGAGGCCGTTCTGAGCAGAAGTGTAGCTGGCGAGCTGCAAGGGATTGCTGCCGATACCAGGGATCTTGGGCACATCCCGAAGCGGCATCTTTGGTCCTACGCTTGAGATCGGATAGTATCCTGACGAGTCGTTGTAGGTCGCTGTGCTCGCCGCCATCCTACCAGCCGTCGCCGCGGGCTCCGTCTGCCTTGTCTCCTGTCGCAAGCCGGATATCTCGTCCATCTCTTCCAAGAGTCCCTCGATGCGATCGTCTGCCTCATGTGCCTCGGGAGTCGATGATAGCGGGAACTCTGCATTTGATCGCGAGCCGATCGCACCAGCCGCCCTCGGAGGGATGTTTTCGAATCCAGAGCCGACTGCATTGGATGCACCTTGCGAAGACAGCCGTGTCGGCGTGTTGCCCGAACCGGCGTGCACATTTGGGAGGGGCAGATATGGCCTGCCTATCGCATCGGGTTTTGTGTACTGGGCTATTGGAGGAGAAACGCATGATCAATGTGAATGCTCGATGGTGGCATGCGCACGAGCCCAGCGGATGGGCTTGGCTTGAGGCAACGCCGATGAGCGAAACGGCAACAGCCATCGATGTTCACACCAGGAAAGTAGGGTATCCAGCCTCCTGATCCATCAAATGTTCCTCGCAGACTGTGTCAGGCATCGAACTGCAGCTCCGGGGTCGCTTTCTGTCCATCTTACCTTTTGATACGATCTCCTCATACGGCGATCGACCCTCCCGGGGTTTTTCAAACCCCAGCGGCATCACCAGATCACTGCTCTCTTGTTCCAGAAGTGGGTCAACGAGATCGTGATTGCTGCCCTTCAGCGCAGTCTCCGGTACTTCTTCGAATGTCGGAGTGAGGACTGCTTGCACTGGCTTGCTGCCAGTGTGTCCAGGGCCTCCAATGCCCTTGATAGGCGATCGACTCGAGCCAAACGGCTGCAAAGGAGGAGTCAAGTGTGCTACTTCATCAATGGAGCTGTAAGACTCTGGGTCAGCCAGCGATGCATCGGCACGGCTTGCTGCCACCACAGACGACTTGACAGAAGGCGGCGGAGCCGACATGGCATTCCGGGCCAGGTCAGTCGTCCACAGATCGCTGAACCAAGGGTTTTGCAGACACTCGGACGCCGTGGGACGCTCGTTGGGATCGAATCGAAGTGTGTCCGCAATCAGCTGGAGGGCCTCTGTCGGGGCATTTTGAATGATCTGGCTGAGGGGCACTGAGGCCATGTGTGGGAACTTGAACCCCATGGCTGCAGCCAACCGAATGCCTTCTGGCCAGACACCACCGGCCCTGATCCCATGTCGATCCGAGAAAGGTGTGTCGGGCGAATAGTAGCTTCCGGGCTTCCGGCGTGGCGTCTGCACACGATCGGGTTCATTCGTTGGGGAGCCAAGGATCGACACTATCTTGTAGATCTCGTCCACCTCAGAGCTTCCGGGAAACAGGGGTCGGAGTGTAAACATTTCTGCCAAGATGGTGCCAATGGCCCAAACATCGATCGGCGAAGAATACACGGTCGATCTTAGAAGAACCTCTGGCGCCCGATACCTGGATGAGTTGGAGTGTCAGAGACAGGTCATGGGTACGCAAGGAACGACGACGCTAGTGGACGGATATAAAGCTAGGCAACAAGCTGCCCGATGATGCGGTGTCGATTTCGGGGTACGAGATAGGATGCAGCTGTGCATTCTGAAAGCCACCGATGCGTTGATCAACAAATGCATGGGCTCGGCTCTGGCTTCATGTGCGCATACCATCGAGTGCTGACGTATTCCGTGTACGGTGGTCGACTTCGGATCTCGCGAGCCAGACCAAAGTCGGCAATTTTGATGACATCCCCCGAAAGAAGCAGGTTTTCTATTCCAGTTTTCAAGTTCAAATGAGTGGGTCAGCCATGCGCAAAGCTGCAGACGAGAGTAGATGCAGTTGACAGCGGGGGCGCCGTTGATCCACCCGTTAATCCACCCATCAGATTGCGACCACTCACCAGGCTTCATGTCTCTGTGGAAGAACCCGTGCTTATGCATATGCGCCAATCCAAGCAGAACCTGAAATCTAACCACCCAGACCAGCGCGACAGTGAGCGGTGTGAATCGTTGGGGCCATCGAATACTCGTGGAATGCCAGGCACGGATTGGACAGATCGCCATCAACTCGGTTCAATCGTTTTCAGAGAGGGCCATGGCGTCGGCAGGCAGAATCACCACCGAGCAACTCGACTGTGGGCTCTGCCATATTCTCGGCTTCAAATCTCTCCAGCCAACAGCCTTGCCAGCCACAGGCTTACATGAATCGCTTGACCTCAGCTTCACTGTACGGCCTGCCTTCGCGAGCCTTCATTTTCTGATATAGATTGCCCTCCATATACTCAAACACAAAGAACAGCTCATCGCTTTCTCGGACAACTTCCCGCAGCTTGATGATGTTCACATGGTTGTTGATCTTCTTGAGGGACTGGAGTCGTGCATAAACGTGATATACCGTCAGCCCAAGATCGTTTGCGCTGCCTTTCGCACGCTCGAGCCACGCACAGCAAGCTGCGTTGGCGGCATCGCTACTGCTTGCCTTAATCTCGCGAAGACTCAGGCACTCGTCCCAGGAGTAGTATTTCTTCTTCATCTTCTTGATGGCGACCTGCGTGTGGGAATGCCCCCAGCCCAACATATCGAGGTTGACCGTGTGGTCCTGGACGTTAGATCCGGACCCTGGTGCCCTGCGCAATCTCCTGATTCCATCAACGGCATCGAGTCATTTCGGCTTCGTTTTGCTGAGTCATATCACCAATTGCCCAGCGATGGGACGGGTCGGCCTGGGCTCCACTCGCCACAGCGCCCTGCCGATCGAGTTGATGTGCCACATACCACCTCGCCCGTTTCCTTGTTTTCGGCCATCAGGACCGATCCAAAGGATCCGTCGCCCAGCAGCTTGATGGTGCGGTATCGTGACATCGACATGACGGGTAGTTGATTGATCGACGGAGACAGATGCGGGCTTTGGCTGGGCAAGGGCTCTGACGCGTCCAAGACCGGTTGGAACGAACAGAAGCGAAATGCAGGATCGTGCCGCTGGACGGAGGGTGCGCGCAGAGGCCTCGGCTCGCTCGATAGCGTTGCTGCCGGGGCGACCGCTGAGAGGCGATTCGGAAAGATGCAGACGCAGAGGCCTGCATCGCCAGCGCTCGAAGGAAAGTGCGGGTGATGCACGTGATCCTTGACGACCCGAACCCAAGACCGAGAAACCATCGGGCCAACGACGATGGCGAGTGCACGAAGCGAAAGGGAAGCCACAATGACGAGAAGCCGAGCCACGACAGAGCGCCCCGATCGAGTGGCGGATGAGAGCCAGCCAGAACTCTTGAGCCTGGCCGGGAATAGGACGATGCACCAACGGAACATTGGCACTGGCTGCGGACTCATCCCGATGTC
Source organism: Polychytrium aggregatum (assembly GCF_025602895.1). NCBI lineage: Eukaryota > Fungi > Chytridiomycota > Chytridiomycetes > Polychytriales > Polychytrium > Polychytrium aggregatum. The sequence goes on along the minus strand of NW_026516309.1, from coordinate 30,971 downwards.
GAGTCCCTCAGCCGGCTGGCAGTCTAATGCCGGGCCGTTTGGGAGGATCGGAGAGGCCAGGCCGATTAAATGGCACCACTCGCGCTCTGCTCCACCCTCGCAGACCCGGGGCGGACGATGAAGGGTACTTTGCGGAAGGAGCAGGATATAACCAGGCCTGTTCCTGAACGCGGTATGGGCCAATGCACGCGCATGGGTGTATTGATCCGGCGAGAGCCTCTGCAGAGTGTTCTGAGAGTACAGGATCCGATATCCAGGCTGTGAGGAGCCGCATTGCTTTAGATTTGGATGTCGTGCGCTATTTGGCAAAGCGTATGCGGCGTTGCGCTGTTCCCACAAGGACAGGCGCCGCGGCTCATACATACGAAGCCAGATTGCGATTCAGCAGCTCAAGGTGGTGGCGGAGGAACGGCAGCTTGTCTTTGGGGCTCTCCCACAGACTGTAGTAAGCGGTCGCATCTGGATCCGATATAACCACGAGCGGAAGGCCGCCCTTGACGAGGATGATATTCATAATCAGTCGCGCGATCTTGGAGTTGGCGTTAGAGAATGGGTTGATGCTTGTGAAGCGATAGAGGGCCTCGAATGCAAACAGCGCCGAGCGGATCCAGTTTCGGCCATCGTCGGAGGCGCTATGCGACTCCTGCAGTTCGGTGCTGCATCGATTGAGCCACTCGATGTAGCGATCCATCAGCGGGAAGACCTCGATCCAGTAGGGAGTCAGCACATGCGATAGCCCCAAAGCAGCGTCATGGTTGCGCCAGACGCCGAGCTCGGCATCGACCGAGTCAGGAACGGCCAGTTGGAGGTTGGACGAGAGATCGACGTGCAGCTTGGACAGGAACTCGATCGAGAACGAGAAATTTTCGGTCTGGCTCGAATGCTCAAGGGCAAAGGCCAGAGCCTTCAAGTGGTTGAGGGTGGAAAAGATGTCGTCGATGGGGACAGACTTTGAGGGACTCTGGCGCTGCTGCAGAACCAGCAGGGTATCGGAGTAGTTCAGGCGGTTGTGCTCGAATGCTTCGTGGTGATATACATATTCGAACGCGGCGCTGTTCATGGCGTCGTAGTACTTTTCAATGTCGCTTGTCTTGGAGGATTGAAAGCCGACGTAGCTGGAAACAAGCTTGTCGTCTGGAGAACACAGGGCTGTCAGTCCAGGCTGGAGCAGTTGCGGTGTCGTGCGGTCTGGTGGCTGGTGAGCGCTTCCTCGGGACATTGATCAAGCAGATCAACACGACCATCCCGGTGCTACCTCCATAAACAGCCAGGCGCATTATTTCATCCACATTCCGGCAGGATCCTGAAGAACAGACAAACGGCCCCTGCAGCCAGTCCCAGTGAGGCTTGCTGCTGTTCTGGCACACACACCTATCACAGAGTCCTCATGATCGCGAGCCCAGCACTCGGCGTTGCTGATGATCTGGTAGTGCTGCTCCCACGGCGGAGGCCAGGTATAGAGCGGAATCCAGAGCTTCTCATAGTCGTGGTTGAAGAAGAGCGGAAGGATCTCTTTTGGATAGACCTGAGCAATCGACCAGCACGCAAGTCAGACAACAGTCGAGCGAGTTTGTGTGCTTCGGACGCCGATCTGGGCTCACACACTACCTTTCGAAACTGGTTTGAGAGCGCCTCCTTTTGCTCAAGTCTTCGGAGCTCCAGTGAGAGATGATGGGCGTGGTCGCTGTGATGCTCCGCGGAAGCCTGGGTCTCATCGGGCGGAGGTGTGCCAGCTGGATGCGAGACTTCTGGGTTCAGGAGGATGTAGAGAAGGGTCGATGCAGCGACTGCCAACACAGAGAGCCAGACGATAAAGTCGGCGGAAAACAGCCGATGATGCTGGCGCTCCTTTTGCTTCCTGGCTTCTTCCGAAGACATGGCCGAATCATGGATCGCAGGCAACGATGGGGAGGGAAGTGGTGTTGTTTGGCGAAAGCCAAAACGTGTCCAGCCACAGATTCTCGGTCAGGTGGATGTCACCCTGCCTGCGCCACGGCTGTCCAACATCGGCAGCATCGGCAACATCGGCAACCACCACGCTTTCGAAACGCACTCTGTTTGCCTGGCACTCGGATGTGATGCATATTCGCCGAGCCATGTGCGATCTGTTGAAATTGGAGACAGCGTGCATATCTGCTCATGGCTTCATATCATCGGCGCTCTGCGGCCTCTCAATCGGGTTGGTTGTGCCCGACAGATGGCCCATGTGCCCGACGGATTGCCCATATGCCCAGGGCCATGAATGGGCGGTGCTCTACATTCCCCAGTCGATCGGCGGAGCAGTCGAGCCCGCGGACGGCGGTAACAGGCTGGGAGGGAGATTTGGATACGCCGCGAGTTCGGGTGGCATCCCGGCGATGTTGATCGGTCCGGGCTGGGGCGGCTGGGCATGGACATGCGTCAGCGGATGAAACGAAGCCTGATGAAACGAAGCCTGATGAAACAAAGCCTGATGAAACAAAGCCTGATGGAGCGATGATGGCGTTTGATGTGCTGCTACTGGTCTTGGCTCGGGACGACCATACGGGCTCGGGGACTGGTGCGAGTATCGGCATTTGGCTCCAAACGGACAAAGTCCTGTCTGGAAATAACGATGGCAGGGTCTGTATGGACGTTGGGGCAGAGGCTGATGGCGCTGGGATTGCTGGTAGTGCTCCTGGGCAACCATTCGGTGGTTGAGGCTATCGAAATGCTGTTTGGCCGTAACATCGACGTCAGTGATAGTGCCAGTTGCTGGCGGACCAAGCCCAAGCATTGGATCTGCGACCGGGACGGAGTCAGCTCGACGACAGCCCGCACCTGTCTCCGTGCCTCTCGATGGTTTGGAATCCATTTTTGGCAGTGGTCGCAGTAGTCTGGTGGATCAGGAAGCAAGAGCAGCAGGGTCAGAGGAGCAATGGCTCGGCGAAATCATAGTTGCTGTCGCTCAGGACCGCATCTGCCAAGTGACAAGACTGTTTCGATCATCCGGCGCAAGTGTCGATCAGCAAAGCCTGCGTGCATGCAGATCATTCGGACGCTACATTTTCTCATTGCTCGACTCCGAGATCTAGCGTCCGATGGCGACCATGCAGGCGAGGCGGCCCCAGAGGCGGAGCAAGATCAAGGCCAACCCCGTCCGCAATCGAGCCTTCGTCTGCGCCTTCTGCGCTTGCCTCCAAGCCGAGCCGGCTTGGCCTTGATCTGCTCACCAATGTTCCTCAATAAGACCCTGAGGCTGCCGACAAGACTCTCGGCCGTCGTCTTCATTCCTCTGCCCTTGCCTTGCCGACCTGCCGCATCTCAGTCGTTACTGACCGGAGCCCTGCTGTCCACTTCGTCTCTGCGGGCCTCCGCGACCTTCAGTTCCAGATCAATCCCAGCATCAGCCCCGGCGACACCGCCGTCATCAAGCACCAAAGCGTCATCAGCACCATCTTCATCGTCCGAATCAGCACATCCAATGGCGCCGTTCTGCTCTCTCCATTTCCTCGAGAAACACCTCACCGTCAATCTCGACCGGGCGCTCGCTGGCCTCGTTCGCAAGTTCTTCGTCGAGCCCGATGTCTTTCAACGCCTCGGATCGCTTGAATACTACATTGGTACCCTTCTGATATTGCAGCTGCTCTCTTGCCTTGGGCTGAAGGCTTATCGATGTATTCCAGTCGCAGCTAACCGGTTTGCTTTCTGATAGGCATTGCTCCGTCGTTCGATTCTCAGTCGCCAAAGGGACTCTCCCTCCTCGTCTCGGCACAGGCCTGGCCGACAATCCTTGCAGAGCTGGAGCGCTATATCCAAAACGAAAAGAAGATGCCGCTGCTGCTTCATGCACCGGCTCCCCTCGAGTACCTTGCGTACACACACGTCGAGCTGATTGCCATCCAGGACGCCAGCGATTACAAGGCCTTTCTGAAGAAACAGAGGGACCACAAGCGGCAAATCAAGTCTGCCGAGAGTGCTCGGCACTCCAAGCGCTCGCTGGATCTCGCGGCCGCGAGGGCTGTGTCAGACAGCGGAACACTGTTTCTCGCCCTGGATATTGAGAACTATGAGCGGGACCAGAACATCGTGCTGGAGATCGGATGGACCATCTGGGACCCGTCCATCTACGCACCGTGGAGCTCGGTCGAAGCGGACTCACGATCCGGCTTCGTGCCTCAATCGTCGACCCCGTCATCGGCATCGGCATCGACATCGACATCGACATTGGCCTCAGGTGCAGGATCGCCACCGGCCGATCTGCAGTGGTCAAAGGTGCTTCCCAAGGGCGTCATCGCCAAGCATTTCTTGATCAAGGAAAACAGACATCTTTCCAACGGCACGTTTGTCCCGGACAACCGCTATCGCTATTCCTTTGGAACAACCCAATTCCAGTCTCTGAGGAAAGTATGCGAGGAACTGCGTCGGGATCTTGCACTGCCTGGCCAGATCGTTGTCGGGCACGCTCTGCACGGCGACGCCAAGATGCTCGAGTCGATCGGCATCACCGTCGCATCCATGGAATCATACGATACCCAGCGAGTCTACCAGGGTCTGACGGGCAAGCCCGAGGTGCTTTCGCTGACTCGCATGGCCCAGGCCCTTGGCATTCCCGCGCGGCACCTCCACAACGCAGGTGAGCAGCCCGATGGCATGTGCTCAGCGTGGGGTCGGATGCCAGCGCTGTCGAGCTCCATGTAACGGCAAAATGGTAAGCGGCGCCAGAGAACAGAGACTGACTCGCTCTACTATTTGCAGGAAACGATGCGTGCTACACGATGCAGATCTTCATCACCATCTTGACGCAGCGGCTCGGGGAAGCAGCGCGGACATCATAGCGGGGTCTACATGGCCAAGGCCTTGTAGATCCCGGAGGCAATAGACAGCACACCCGGGGCATGCTCGGTCGCAGTGCATCCCGGCTAGATCTCTGTTCCAACGGTCTTGCCGATATTGATTGCGACTGCAAAGTGCTAAATAAAGAATAGCAGCCCAGTCTCGGACGCACCTGGTGCGTTTGGGTATATGTCTCATTTCTCTTTGGTTATCTGACTCACTTCACTCTGGTGCCTGCATCCGATTTGCGCTGCTGCTGCTGCTGCTGTTGTTGTCGATGAAGCTGAGGAGGTCCCGGCGCTCGTTTGCGTGTCCGCTGGCCGGAGGAAGCGACATCCTCAAATCCGCCGCGTCCTCGCTGTCGAGCCGCAACTCGCTCTTGTTCTCTTTGCCCAAGGCGATCGTACCTCCAAACCATGGTCAGCAAGCGACGGAAAATACAAAGCCCGAGGAGATCTGAGAAAATCTGCTGGGATGAAGCTGCGGATCTGTCCGAGTATGAGGTGAGCGAGAGCAGCCCATGCCGGCCATGTTCGATGGCTGCTGGTTCCGCACTGCATCGATCCGTCTGGCTCTGCGGCCTGATCCAGCAGTGCAGACTCGGCTACGACACTCGGCTACGACACTCGGCTACGACACTCGTCGAGTTGATCCTGGAACAGGGCGGCTGCACCGGCACTTTGTCAGCGCTCGCCAAAATATGGGTAGTTCCCGCACACACTCACGCTAACCGAGTGTGCTCCTCGTCTCCTCAGGTCGAAGATATCACAGATTGCAACGTGGAGGTGGTGTAGTCGTCGTCAGCAGACCCGATGGGCAGTCGATCGGCTTCATACAAGCCCGAGGCGGAGAGCAGCCATCGACAGCGTCCGAGCAGCGGTATCGGTTGAGCGTCAAAGCCGGACACTGCCATTTTGAGTGATCGCCGTCATCGCACTGACTGCTAGTCTTCTCGCTGTTGGAACCATCGTGATCCGAATGGCCAAACAGGCGAGAATATACCTGGTGAAGTGGGTAGGATACGATGAAGCTACCTGGGAGCCAGAATCCAATCTCTTGCCAGGCTGCAAGTGGATGATTGATCGGTATATGCTCCGGCTGGCCCCTCGCCAATCGAGCCAAGTGTCGGCCGGATCAACGCCAGAGGTGATCTACCATATCGACAGAGGCACCCAGCCCGGCTGCGAAAGCAAGAGGAAGAGCATTGCCGACGACTCTGGATACGGGCCGGCTGCAGCGCTTGTACCTCACCAAGCTGGGGCGGCATCTGCGCCATCGAGATCCAGTGCTCGAGCAAAGAAGCTTCAGATACTGGAAGGCAAGAAGACGACCAAGGTCGAAGTCGCCATCCCGTACATTGCAAAATTCGATCTGATGTTACGGCGCCGGCACGGGCGTCCTGTCTCTGCAGCAAAAGCAAACGCAAAAGCAAAAGCAAAAGCAAAGGCATATGCGTACAGGTCCGAGACGTCGGTCTTTGCCACCGAGAATGCCAACCTGCCGAAGCGAGACGAGTGGGAGAGGCTTCTGTCGTCGTGCGTCTCCGGACCGATCATCCAGGTCCAGAACGAGATCGACGACGAGGGCCCTCCAGCAGAGCTTCGCTGGGCCAATCGCAACGTCTTTGGCGAAGAAATCCCCCAGTACGACCAAGTTTTCTTTACGGGATGCGACTGCTCTCCAGACTCGCTCATGAACAGCAACGGATCGCTGCTCGGCGCCGCCCAATCGAGCGGCTGCAACTCAGCAACAACAAACCTCTGCAGCTGCTATGGCGGTACGGATTTCAGGTTCCCCTACAATGACGCTGGACTGCTGCAGCTCGACTTTGGCGAAGCGATCGCCGAGTGCGGATCGATCTGCGGCTGCGGACCCAACTGCCCGTCGCGAGTCATCCAGAAGGGCCCGCTGCCGGAACTCATTGGGGCCTTTGAGATCTTCCGGGCACCGTACAAGGGCTGGGCCTTGCGGACCACCCAGGCCATCAAAAAGGGCACCTTCTTGTGCGAGTACATTGGCGAAATCATCACGGCAGAGGAGGGCAAATGTCGGCACAAAAACGACGTGGAGAAACGGTCAACCTACCGCTTTGCCCTCGACTACGACGACGTCAAGAACTTCAAGTACGAAATCGATGCCCGGTACCGGGGCAACATTGCCAGGTTCATCAACCATTCGTGCTGCCCAAACGTTATCCAACACCCGGTCTTCATCGATGCCCCAGATACAATGCTCCACCGCCTGGCCTTGTTTGCTGCCCAGGACATTGCCAAAGGCGACGAACTAACGTTCGACTATGAAGGCCGGTCACTCACATATAACCCAAGGGCGTCCCAGGCCCGGAGTCCAAAACAGCCCAATCACCAGAAAGGGCCGACTGGTGGCAGTCAATCGAACGCCACCTCGACTCATGGGAGCGAAGCCCGCAAGGACTCTGACGAGCGTGAGAGCAGCGTCGATGAAGACAGCCTCGACCTTCCGTGCATGTGCGGCGCTCCGAACTGTCGTGGTATTCTTCAAATATAGTGGGTCGTCGACGGCCAAGAACACTTTGCTTGTGGCAAGACGCTGGGAAGATGCATGCGGATGGGGGCAACCGATCCGCTGCATATGTGCGAAGCATCAGTTCGTTGCGCTGCTTTGGGCACCGATGCGCCAACTGGGTATAGGATTGGCGAGCAGCGATATTCTTGGGTCCGCTGAAGCCAATGGCAGCCATAAAGGCTGTCGATTGAACCGCCGCATCACAGAGCAGCGACCAGGGTCGGGGGTGTGAAAGATGTTGAGCAAACTGTATTCCCATCCAAAACCAAAACCAAAACCAGTGGCAACTGAAAGCAAAATGGTGTGTCCTGTTTCAAATGGAGGAGGGGCGGCGGCGGCCTTAGTAGATCTGGAACTGAGTGACGACAGCCCAGACTTCCTTGGAGAACCGAAGAGCCTTCGTGGACCTTGGCGAGTTCGTGGCAGCCGGCCGAGGCGGTTCACTACTTGCGCCGTCGCCCCATTTGCGCTTTCCCTTGTTATTGCTTCCGCCGGCAGGACCTGGACCAGGCGCGGGCTTGGATTGACGGGACCCTCCAAAGCCCCAAACGGCTTTGATACGGGGGCATTTTTGGAGCAACACCTCGAGCTCGGCGTTGGCGAGGGCATGGACTTCATCGATGGCATCTTCCTCCTGGCGCGTGCTCGTTCGACGGTAGTGGGGCCTGTGGATGTCCAAGAATGTCGGTGCCATGGGGCTGATAGGATGCATGTGAAGGCTCTCAGCAGACGGAGCCTCGCCAACATGGAACCAGTACGGATGGATGGGCTCATCTTCCACTGAGAGTGGCGCAAAGGGAATCCCGATTGGGGGGAACGGGATTGTTGTGGGTGTTGCAGCGAGCGGGAGGGAGGGCGAGCCAAGCGACGAGGGCGACGACGTTTGTTGCGATGGGGCGACGGGAGACGACGGCAGCGGCAGAAGGGCTATGGGATGAGTGGTGGGATTTGGAGTGTCCGGTGCGCCTGGGAGTGGGTGGTATATCAAGCCTTCTGTGAGGAGCTGGGATAGCAGGCTGGATGCCGCTGCTGCGCTATCGACAGCCACAGGAGGGTGGAAGGCGCTGGAAGGATGCGTGGGCTGGTTCTGCGGTTGACTCTGGGTATGGTTCTGACTGTGGGTATGGTCCTGGCCTTGGCTCTGGCTGGGAGCTTGAGGTGGTTGATGTTGGCCGTGCGACAGAGGATGCTGGCCGTGCCACAGGGGATGGTGTCCTTGAGCGTGCAGGGAATGCGGTAGATAGTGCGGTTGAGAATGAGGGCCGGGCTGGGCTGGGGTTGGGAGATGGACCTGAGACGGCATCAGAGATGGATCAGTGTGCATGAGCATCAAGGGATCGAGCCACATTGAAATCTCGCTCGATGGATCCCCAATGACCTCGAAGGACGACGTCAGTGAGGGAGGGTTCCAGTTGTCGCGCATGAACGCGGGGTTGTTTGGGTTGAACCTCCATCCAGCTGCTTCACGTTGGCCAAACATGGACCCATCAACCCCGATCAGAGTCAGACCGAGGTACTCCAGATTGGAGAGCGTTCCGACTTGAGCCAAGGTACGGACAACATCGACGATCCAGTTGCGAACGTGGCACACTTCATCGCGGGCCATAACAGACAAGTTGGTGCCTTCCAGCATGGGCGTCGTGTCCCGCAGAAACGCGCGATAGCGGCGGTTGAGAGCACGGACATCACACATGGCCGCGAATGCCTTGAGATGGCCGCTCTTGGCCCGAAGGAGCTCGATGATTGCCGCCCGCACGGCTTCCGATGCCTTTGGATCCTTGAAGTTGGAAGGGAGGTCGACGAAGATGCCCGTCAGGGAGGACGAGCCGTACTTGGTGAGGCACTTGACGGCATACTCTTTCCAGATCATGGGCACCAACGACAGGTCGATGTTTTGAAGGCCGGTGAGGGCTGCGACGTGATCCCGGAAGCCGTCCTTTGTAGCGCGCTTGTAGTCGAGCAAAATGGAGTCGAGCTGCGGACAGGACGAGGTCAGAGCCCGCAGTCCTGCATCATCCAGGCCCACGTCAATCAAGGACAGAACGCGCAGGTGGGCACAGCGGCTGGTAAGAGCATGGATGTACTCCGAGCTGGGGGCCGCGGGAAGGGGACTTCCGAGGAGGGAGATGGATGGCGATTTGCGGCCAGACCGCTCGAGATGCAGGCGCTTGAGTTTCGGGCCCGCGGCGCTGGATATCAGACGCGAGAGCTGTTCCAGAAAGACTGAGCGGTGGGGTAACCGCGACAGGGTCTCGTTGTACACGATGCTAAGGTTGACGAGGTTTTTGAGTGTGTCGCTGGAACCAGTGCTGGAGCCTGTGCTGGAGCCTGTGCTGGAGCCTGTGCTGGAAGCTGAGTTGGAGGCCGAACCAGATCTGGATGGGGGTTGTCGCTGAGCGGCAAAGGACCTGCTGATACGACTGTGGCGATCGTATGCAAAGCTGCCGTGGATATACAGCGTCTCAACCTGGGACTCGATCGAGAATAGCCGCTCCAGGCCCCAGAAGGTGAACTCGTTCAGGTTGATCCGAAGCTCTGAGAGGCGCGGGAACTCGGCCAGACATCGCTCGAGGAGCCGCAGGTGATTGAAGTTCAGAGCGACTTTGTCGAGGTTCAGACGGCGAACAGACTGGTTGAGTTTGAAGCTGGTCGGGAGCGATGGGGAGGTGATGGAATTTTGGATGACACTTCCGAGGAGCAGGCGGCGCAGTTGCGTGATTGTGGCAACCATAGGGTCTCTCCAGAGGTGCGCCTCGGCGACATATCTCCAATATCTGTTGACGAGGGCACAGTTGACGAGCACGCGCTGGTTTTTAAGAGAGCTTGGGGATGGACGCGAATCAAGACAGCCGATATGCATGGTATTCGAGGACAAAGCAAAGAAGCTGTCGTCGTCGGAAAGGATGTCCATTGCGGGATGCTCCTGGAACGAGCCCAAAAAGTTCATGGAGAACGAATCGGGAATAGCTGCTGTTGTCGGAGGTGGTGGGAGCACTCCCGCAAATGGCAGGGAACTCCAAGTGGCTGGAGGGAGGGAGCACAAGAAGCCAGTTATTCTTCCACCACAAGCCGGTTCGATTGCCAGCCATTCTGTTGGTTCCCAATTGTTGCCAGAAACGACCCAGCGCGCCGGCCAGCCAGCGCGAGCACGCATGGTCGATCGCCCATGCTGACAGCGCAACGAGGCATGAAGGAAACGACCTTCACACTAGGTTGATCACAAGGACATGTCGCCAGACAGGGCATAGCCCAAAACCCATCTCCACAACGTACCATAAGCCGAGTCCATCGAGCCAGCCGCATCCGCAGGGTCAGTACTGGGGATAGGGTCGATGTTTGGGACGGAGTCGTGCGGGAGGGAGGATGATGGTGCGGTTGAGCCTCCTGACCAGAAGGAAGAAGCTGCACGAGGGAAAAGAGCACTCAGTATCAGTACGGATACCCAATATCAGTACGGACACCCAACATCAGCGCGAGCAAGCAGCCAACAACAGGGTGGCAATCCGTGCTGATTGGTAAAGGTGCGCGTCGCACACACACATCGATGCAGCGTTGGATGAAAGCGGAGGATCCATGGTGCATGACCGAACAGAACCCTGCGCATCGAGACGAACACCATCCCTCAACATACACGTGAACCGCTTTCGTCGGTCATCCTCGGTCGGCGGAGGTGGAGGAAGTGGCGGAGCCGGTGGCACTGGAGAGTTGAGTACATGGTAAAAGATAAGATCGAGCAGCTCAACGGGCAGATTAGCTGCGGGCGAGGGCCGCCCGGCTCTGGACGACGGGCCGGGATGGCTGGAGCGGGTGACGGGCGGGCTGGCGAAGCGGAGATGGTGTGGTGGGCCAAAGTTGAGGTCCTCGTAGAGCTGAGCTGCATTGAGGGCGGCACTGCGTAGGGACTGGGAGGACGGGTTGGCGAGGGCCCGAGACATCAGCGATATGACTGAGAGGGCAAGCTTTGAGGACGATGGATCCGACGATGGGTAGAAGGGACTCATGATGCGAATCGGCGGATGTGGATGGCTGAGGGGTTGAAGAGGGTGCGTTCAGGGAGGCTGTTGGCCAATACGGGGACAATCGCCAAGGCTCGATGATGATAGTTCTTTCGAAAAGATAAGCAAAGGGTCCTGAAGAGTCCCAGAGACGGAAGGGGGTTGATATCGATGGCGATGGGATGGGCCGGGGTCGAAGCGGTGGCGAGCAGGGCTCCGGGGGGGGTATCGCAGCGACAGGATCAGACGAGTCCGGGCAGCAGACGGAGGCAGGACAAAGACCAGAAGCGGCAGCAAGGGCAATATGCGTTCCGATGGCTTAAACGACAGGCCGGGAGTTGCAGTAGTGGTCGGCGGCGAAGCGGATGCGTCGAGGAGAAGCGTCCGCGGTTGTTCAGATGAAGGCCATCAAGACCACGGGGGTCAAAGCCGCAACCAAAAACGGAGGCCTCGGACGCCTTCTCGGCCGGACGAGAAGGGCTGCTGTCTGCGCTCTCGCCGAGGACCGTCTCGGCCGGCGCGTCTCGTCCGTGCTATTTCCACAGCACCGCCGCGGGCAGAACCGGGACGGACGGAGCCGGGACGACCGCTGCTGCGCGTGCCCTGTCCCCTTTCCTTCCCTCTTGCCCTGGCTGTCCTTGCGCCTTGCCGTGCTTACGTCAGCGCCCAAGTGCTTGATGAGTCAGTCACTGTGAGCCTTCAGGCGAGACGGGCGTGGAGCGAGAGCCAATGGTCGTGCGTCTCGCCGCGCTCTCGCCGGACTCTCGCTGCCCCCTGCTCGCTGTCGCTTTTTTCGTTTTTCGCTTCATCAAGAACGCCTTCCTTTGCCTGCTTCCGCCCCATCACTTCTGCCAGCTCGACACCCCGACGCCTGCTCCTCATCATGTCCATCACCCGCTCGATCCTCAAGTCCGGCGAAGCCTCCATCCGCCAGGTACAGCGTCACGATGGAGTCCTAGCAACGGACAGGCCACGTTCCGGCGACCCTGAGCGATTGTCGGGGCTGACAACGAGCAATCATCATGGATGAGCGAGTCTCGGCACCGGTTGCGGGCAATCGCAGCCGCTCTGATGCTCATATCCACTAAACAAACCCGGCTGGTCATGGCCAATGTCCACGCGCACTTGCCGCCTCCGACACTGACCACTGCTTGCGATTCGTTTCCCCAATGACGCCAACTCCAGGCCAACGTCCAGCAGCGCATCTTCTGGAGTGTGAGTATTCCGATCCGCCTGCCTCCCAGGCCGCAGGGACACTGGGCGCAACTCCATGCAATGCTGGCATGAAAGCGTTCGAGCATGCAGTTTCTAATCACCCTGACCTGCTATTTCCCTGCGTACGCTGCGTCTGCCTTGGATACGCCATCAACCATGCTGCCGCCTTCCACGACCGACCACCACACCAGCTGCCCTCTGGCACTCCCGTCTTTGCCCGTGCTCGTGGCGACTCTGTCCTCTACGGCATCTCTATCATCGGCGTCCTTGGCGGTGTCGCCTGGACCGGATATGCCGCTACTCTTGCCATCAAGGGCGTACGTATCTCATCGAGCCTGCAATCACAGTGTCGGGCTGCGACGTGCATTCCCGCAACTCACATCTAACCCCCGGATCCTTTTCCTACATTTCTTGCGACTCTGACGATGCAGAAAAACTGAGCGACATACCAATCTTCGCCCATGCTTTGAATATCCCTTGTCTCTCATAGCCCCATGTGGTATTGCATTGGACGGGTTTTGGAAGAACAACTCTGCGGAACAATAAACTGCACCTGCCTTTTTTTTACACTCAACGTACCCTCGACCACGCAGATGCTATCCTCCTCGTCTCCTCGGGATGTGCTCAAAGGGAACTGCCGAAAACACACGGCCACATTCGTTGGACTGGAGGATTCTCTATTGCGAGGACTGAGAGGACTACGAGGATTGTGACGAACCCGAAGCACACATCTGCGACCCCTTCGCTCCGAGCCGAGGATCCACTGCTCCTACGCTTGCTCGGACTTTGTTCGCTTGGATTTGGATGCTTTAGGGGCTTTGTCGACCGACTTGGTCGCGGCCCGCTTCTTGGTCTCCGAGGCTCCTGATGAACTAGCTTCCTCGGTATCGACACGCGATTTTCTCTTGGAGCGCTTCTCGGATCCATGGGAACCGGCTGGCGCTTGGTTCTTTGCAAGCACCGCCGACCCGCTCTCCGGGAGAGTGGTCTCGCTCTTGGCCTTTTTCATTTTCTTTTCCTTGTTACTGTTCTTCTCTCCGTTCTCGGCCATATCGGTATCCTTCTCCTTCTTATCCTTCATCTCCCTCTTCTTCTCCCTCTTCTTATCCTTCTCCTTCTTCTCCTTCTTCTCCTTCTTCTCCTTCTTCTCCTTCTTCTCCTTCTTGGCCTTCTTCTCCTTTTCCTTCTTGGCCTTCTTGGTCGGTTGCTGGGTGTCGCTTCTTTGGGCATCATCGGCTTCCAGTGGCCGCTTCAGGGCCTTATCAGACATGCCGTCGCCAGAGTCCTCGCTCCGGTCATCGTCGTCGACTCTGCCTTGGGCCGCCCGCAGCATTTGGGCTGCTTTGGCATCGACTCGCTCCAGCTTTGCCATTTGGTTGCCTGCTCGGGCACCTTTGCGGGCTGTCCGGCCCTCGCATGCCTTGAGCAGCTCCGCATCGGTGACCTTGATAGAGTAGTCTTTCTTCTTCTCGGTCGTGCTGGGCGGCGTCCAAACAGTCAGATTCGCACAGTTACTACCTGCCAAACGGCGCTCTCCTCGAGACACCATCGGCTCGGGTGGCTAGCTCTTGCTTCAGCCCAGCCTCGCCGATCGATGTGGGCTGCCACCTTCCTGCATCATCCCCAGACATTGCCGATTGTGCACCCGCAGTCACCTACCCTCCCTTCACGAATCCACCATAGAGAGCGACCTTCTTGGCCTTTTCTTCCGCCTCGGTCTCGGCCTTGACTTGGACGGTCTGTTGGTTGTCGACACACCGAGTCAGACTCCCACAGGGCTACCACCACGGCAGGCGCCTTCTTTCTTTGTCCGGCCATCCTCTCGGCCATGCTCCAACGATGGCCGTTGCCCCTCGGACCGCCCGAGCCAGTACATACGCCACTGTCGTCCTTTTCGATCTTGATCGAGGCTGTCTTTTGATTGAAAACATGGTCCCTGGGGAGCGATCCATTGGCAGGCCATCAGCCGCTGAGAGCAGGCAATCCAGCAAACAAAACATGCTGGCTCGTTGGCCGGCCAAGACTTACCACCAAGCGAACCCCCACTCGTCTGGCTTAGCACCCACCTGCAGTCGAAACAAAAGTTAGCACACAGAGAGGAAGCAACCGCCGAGCTCCATTCGGTCATCGGTGACCCCGACCCTGTCAGTGTTGCGCCGGTCATCGCATCGGCTGGCTTCGTCCAGTCGGATCGGCATGGTCCCAAGAGTCGATCCGGGCAGTCCGGTCGCTTTCAGTGGCACATATCGACCCCCTCGGCCCGCTGTCGTGCTGCTTACTCCAAGGGCGTCGTTCTTGTATCCAACCGAGACTGCTTTGTTGATTCCGTCTGAAGAATGTCAAGGGTGTGAGGCCTGTGCAATAATGCAAAGCCCAGCAGCCCGTGTGCAGGTCCCCGTCCCCAGTCTGTCCAAAAGAAGTACCTCGGTTCCTTCCCAGGCCCTGTCCCTTTTCCCATCCAAACTTTTTCAGCTGCGCTTGCGCAAAGCTGAGGCCGCTGTTGCCCTGATCCTTCATTCCAAAGGTGCTGTTGAGCACCGAGGCGGACGATGACCCCAACGAGGGTCGCTCGTCATCTTCCCAAGACATCCTTTGATATGTGCGATTGTCTGCTGGTGCGAGGCGGCCTTGGAGGGTGCTTGGCTGCGGGATCGAGCTTGGAGACGCCGTCGCTGTTGTTGAATCCCGGGCGGGGCCGAAGCTGGAACAGAAAACAGAAAAAAAGTGGCTGCCTTCGTGTGCGACCCAGTCAAAACTCCGACTTGGACACGGACGGACGTCACGTTCGCTTGCGCCACGACCTGTCCAGCTCGCCAGCATCGACTTCAAAAACGGTGGCCGGGCAATGCTCCTCCGTGCATCTGTCGCACTGCCCGCTGATTCTGTCCAAGAACGATGGTGAGCTCAGGGTAGATCGGAGTTGCTATTGAATGTACGTGTTCACGGAGGGCGGGGTTGATCTCCTCGGATCCAAAACTCAGGTGGCCGCGGGCAGAACATCGAGGACATCTCGCCTCGCTTTGCAAGGCTACATATCCAAGCATGCACAGCAAAGCGAAATGTCCAAGCATGCACTGGAAAGTCTTATATTAAATAATGCACGGCAATTGCGACACAGCGACAGCAGCAGTCGATAGATCAGGGGGGTGGCGGGACAACGAGAGGTAGTGGGCTATCCAGCATCCACTGGGCATGATGTAACCGCACGAACGAGCAGTCGAGACGAACGTGGGTCAGCTCGCCCTATCGCTGCTGCCAAACTCAAACGAATAGATCTCATCGGTCATGATGATGAACACGCCGCCGCGCCTGATCACCCGCGAGACAAAGTCGTTGACCCAGCAAAACACCAGAGTCTCAAAGCTCCATAGAATCACCATAAAGCTGTATATGCTCTCGTCCTGGGAGAGGAGGATGAGCAGCGACATGGAAAAGTTGGAGATGTTCAGAGCCCACGTCAAGACGACGAGGATCGTTTGCTCCCGCTGGAACTGTGAGAAGCTCTGCGAGCCCTTGATGAGCTGCCGCATGACGATGCATCCAAAGGCGATGTTGTCGATGAGACTGATGAGCGAAAATAGCAGTGTCATGAATCCCACATATGGGCGGTAGAGCGACGATTGAAGAAGCTGGCAGCACTGGTGCAAGGCTTCGAGAATCTGTGCCGACGGCAGAGCCAAGGACAGCAGAATCAGGATCCAGGTCAGGTTCCGCTGCAACGACTTGATCATAACGACGCGCAGGCGAATCGAGTAGCCCAGCGACAGCGAGCCGAATCCGCATCCTTGACAGACCACCGAGAGGGTCTGGAAGATCTGGGAGCATGATACAACGTGCTGGTCCTGCTGGCAGGCTGTCTGCAGTGCCATGGTTTCGAAGAATGCACACAGGCCCCAAAACACGATCGAAAGCAGCTGCGTCACGGCGAGTGGCTTGTGGAGCTGGGCCCATCGAATAAACCGCATGCCGTAGCAGCATAGGCCGAACGAGACGATATGTATCAGGCCCAGCCATTCAGATCGGGTGCCGGTGTCCATCCCGGCAGCGAGGAGCTGTGTCGGTTGCGAAAGTTGATGGCAGGGCGCGTGGATACTGGTCGTGGGAATGGCTTGGGGGTGTCCAAGGCGGTGCTGGAGTCTGTGACAGCAGTCTTGATGGACCGGGAGTCACCCAGCAAGAGGCTGTGTGATACTAGCCCGTCGTGCGGCGCTTCACCAGAGGCGATTGTCGATGGGAGTGTTGTGCGGATGCGGAGCGAGGGACGGGGCTGTAGGAGTGCACAGTATTAGGCCGTTGAGCCGAACTTCAAGAGAGTAATGAGTGCTGGCCCATACAGACAACACCCTCATGAAGCAGCCAAAGTCGAACACTGGGTCGCGTCGAGCTGCGAATACGCTGAATCTCGGCCTTGAAGCCAAAGGAATATTTCGAACACACAGGAGCCCCCCTGTTCGAGGCTGTCGTTTCGCACTCTGGCTTGGATAGACGACAGCACACGCAGATACGCTGGTCTTACATTATGCCGAGCAACAGACAACGCGCACGGCAACCTAGCGGGACTGAATCGGCCAGAGGGAGCGTTCGATGGTTGCAGTCGAGATTAGAGGCGCTGGTGTCGATCGCTTATGAATCTCCCGACTCGAGCGATGATCATCAAAGTCAGGATGGCGAGCCGCACAGATCCAAAATGGCTGAGTATCGGTGTGGCCGTCAGATCAGTTGCCCGAGTGTCACTCTAAGCGGTGTCGGTGCTGCTGCCAAGATGACTCTGAGGGAGCGGAGAGGATGGGGGTGCGAGTGGCCGGTTGCTGCCGCTGTTCTAGTAGTGCCGTCCACTCCGAATCCTGACAGTATCGTCACTCGTACGAATCTTTGCATTTTGATCAGAGCCATCCGTCCCTGGGCTGGACGAAGGGTGTTGCATGCCCAGCCGGGCCATTTGATCGAGGCCATTGGTCTCCGGTGCATCAGTCGCCGGAGCATTATCAAAATGCACCATACCAACACTCAACACTGCATCGAATGATTCTTGCGGGTGCAATTGGCGTTGTGGTTCCGTGCTGCATTCATCGCTTTGGCCCCGCCATCTCCAATCATGGCTTCGAGATCACTCGCAGGTGCCGCCCAGCCTTGCCCCCTTGGGCACCAGCAACGCTCACATGGATTGTCGTCTGCCTGGACATCGGAACGCTGAAATCATTCTCCCGGCTGACGACAGCAGGCGCTGTCTATATCCTTCAAGGGGCCACTGCAAATCCTTATTCCAATCGACAACTTGACGCTGCTCCTTACAGCATTGTTCGTGCGGTTTGGCATAGCGGGTCCTTGCGGCTGTCGTCCCCGCTCCATCGTTGGTGAAATAGAGTGCGGCGCTACCACTGCCATGCGGCGGTTTGTGGACTATATTGCCTGCTCAGCACCCATCTCGCGAGACCGAGTCACTCATCGTGGCAGTTGCCTTCACTATGGCCCTGCTGCCGGATCATCCGATCCATCCATTCAACCTTCTCGACGAATCGCTGAAACCCGTCCTGCGTCGCAGGCATGCTAGCTGTTGGACTCCGAGCCGGGCTCCGAACCAGGCTCCGAGTCGGGCTTGTGCTCGACGATGGCGGGGCTTCTGGGCTGGGCTGGGTGGGCGAGGATCTGGGCGGCGTCTGGATCGATGCTGGCCGGGCGTGGGAATTGGATCCGGTGGCTGCTTTGGCCATCAGGCGCACACTCCCGCTTCTACCGGGACTTGCAGCCGTCCCGCTCGATGAGCTCCACAGCGAGCTCGTAATTGAAATTGGGGAGCTCGCTTGCAGGTTGGCGGGAAGACTTGCTCGCCGTCGACGCAGCTGCGGCGTGGGTGGGCCCCAGGCAGCCGACGCAGAAACCGGCCGCAGCGATCGTGACGGACTCGGTGAGGTCGACTGAGGCGGCCGCCGTGACGGTCCCGATGAGCCTGATGGACCGGATGGGGTTGGAGCGATCGCCTCTACAGAGGGCCGAGTGCGGCGAGTTCGAGCAGCCTGGCTCGGCGGGAACGACCTCGACCGACCAATGCCATCCAGCGAGAACTTTGGGATCTTGATGCGGCCGTCGTCATCCGAGTCAGTCTCGGACCTATCCCGCAACGAACCATCGAGGTTGACATCCGAGCCGGTCGAGTAAGGCGCCAAAGGAGAAGAGAGACGTCGCGAGCCTCGCTTTCGTTTGACCCTGAGCCGGTGTCCTCGCATATCCAGGGTTGGAGTCGGTGAATGCTCGGGAGCGACTGCGGGATCCTCAGAGTCGGTCCTCTGTCTGGGTGCATCCAGGTTGCCCGAGCCTGGACGAGCGAGAGAAGTTTGTCGAGCTGTCGCTGAGTCGATAAAGGGCCGATTCTCACGGATATCTGGTGCTGGGTTGGTCATATTGAAACGAGGAGGCTCACTTCCGGGGGCACCATGAAACAAGACAAAGCAGTACCGGTCGAGGTGTGGCTCGGGGACAGTCGAGAGCCGCAACGATGCGATGCTGGGCGACCAAGCGACCAGGCCGGGACGGAGCCTCAGCAACCATCATCATCGGCCAGACTGTTCTCTGGATGGCTCCTCTCGGCTGATTGGCAGAGCGGAAACATCGGTCATTCGCAGGTGTTCTGTCTGGGAAGCTATCTCATTGCCGCACGCAATTCAACATTGCAATTCAGCATTGTAATTCAGCATTGCAGTTCAGCATTGCAATTCAACATTGCGATTCAGCATTGCAATTCAGCAGTGCGCTATCAGAGCCATGGTCGCTGAGCGAAGACTGATCGCCCCTTGCGGAAATCCTCTCGCAGCAGGAACAACAATCACCATGAACGAATAAGTTCTCCCCTCCCTGCAGCGAACGTCACTCGAATCCATCCAATATTTATCAGTATACGAGGCTCCCACATTTTTCTTGTCAGAACTGCATCGGGCAAACAGGTTGGCATTACCTTCCCTCCCTACCCCTTTCTCCTTTGGAAGCGTTGCGATACCAAAGAGACCAACTCACGTCCTTCTGCTGATTGCACCTATCGACGAATAAAAGCCCTCTTCTCGTCCAACTCCAATCACAGCAACATCCTTTGGTCTGGGCATATGCGACTGCCTGGGCTTGGGACTCGTTTGCACACCTGCTCGCGGGCGTGGTGCAAAACTCAGGCGTCGCTCTTGGAGCCCAGGTGGCCGTTTACTTCTTGCAGTGCACATGCACCGTCTCCTTGAATCGCAGCAGGCCGTGGTCCTTGCGCACTTCGTGGGTGCCAAAATGAACGACCACATCCCAACGGCCGTGGCCTTCTTCCTGGATGATGCTAAAGTCCGTCAGGTTGGCGTACTTGTCGAGATGGACGCCATCGCGGATCCAGTCGATCTTGTAGTACTCGCCGTCGATGCGCTCGGACTCGGGGCGGAGGTGGGCCAGCGGAATCAGGTCAAGCTTGAAATGAGTCAGATCTCCACTGCACGTGTAGTCGACCTTATCGATGGCCGAGATCTGTTTGAAAAACTGGATCCACAAGCCTTCCTTGCAGACTGATGGAGAGCGGGGTTCCAGAGTGAGTATCGAGGGGAGCAAGGTTGACCCCATTGACACCTTCCATCGCCTGCGATAGCCAAGGGATAGTGCAGTGAGCGCCTTTACCAGAGCAAAAGTGAGACGAGGTCATGTTGCGCATCAGGCATCCTTCGTTGGTCGGGCGGAACGACTTGCGGTTGTTGATGTCGAAGGTGGGGAATGCCGAGACATAGGTGTTGTCGTCAAAGTCTGCACGGGCAGGGGAGGAATGCACTTAGATTGTGGTGACGTGCAAAGCTGATCGAAGCCTTCAAGCCCAACCAGTGAATGTGTAGGATTCATGCTCCTGGCAAAGCGTATTCGGCCCTTGCCGCGCGCCTTCCTGCTCGATACGGGCACCATACGATACTCACGGTAATTGGGCTCGTCGGCATACTCATGGAGGTTAAGCGAGCATAGCTGTCGGATGGGTGCGGTCTTGTTCGGGCGGGTCAGCTGGCGGACCTCCAACACATGGCTTCCTTTGGAGAACGGAGCCTCCGTTTCCGTCCACTAAGGGTGGGCGAGCAAGCGAGCGAGTGAGCAGGGGTTCCAAACCGGTGCAAGAGTCCCTCTTCGCGACACTATCCAGCTCTTTGCCCACAATTCAGCAACTGCTTCTGTTCCAGAGATTCTCTGAATCCTGGGACTATCCCAAACTGAGGCAAAGGTCGAAACTCACCGTGAAGGTGCTGCGGTCAAGAATACCGGTCGATTTCCACTCGAGTGGCTGGCCATCGAGCAGCACTTCCATCGAGCCGTCAGTCTGAAAGAACAACACAGACGCGGCGCCATGGTTGAAAACTTGGTTCACACAACTGCAGCATCGATGAACCCAAAAGGGGGATGATGATGCCAGGACTCGGCCCCACCACCCCCACGAGACGCCGGTGCAGGAAGTTTGCTCCAGCCTCAACGCAATGCCCCTCGTGCTCGCGAGCGTTTCAAGGCTTACGTCGACACCCGACGCCGTCATTTGAAGATACCAGCGCTTGTATTCGCCCTTGCTGTGGAACTTGAACGAAATCGGGCCTTTGCCGAGATCATACCACGGGTACCTGAGGAGGAGAATCGCAGACCCATCCAGAGTGGTCAGCGACAAACGACACGAGAGCGCCCTCGCATTGCAGCGCCCCCGTTCCATCGCACATTCACTCACTTTTGCAACAGCAGGTCGTTTTCTTCCTGGGAGCGTGAGCGATGTTTGAAACAGTGTAGCAGAATTGGAGGAGGAGGGGGGAAGGGCGGGGCAGATGCCAGATGAACAACACGGCGGGATCAAGCTGCACAGCTCCAGGCTCCGAAAGCCTGGGTGCGGAATGCAAGTAGCTCGGTGGTGTTTCAGGGGTTTGCGCGGCAACTTACCTCATGGACAGGGCCGGTCTCGGTCAGCCAGTGAGCCCACTTCAGGTCCTTCAGGCTATGTGCGGCATTGCAGCCGCTGTAGACCTCGCCGCCGTCATACCTGTTTGCGACAACACGATTCACAGCTGTTCAAAGATTTGCTCCTTGCCTCACTACAGATGCCAATGCCAATGCCCGACGCTGCGTTGCGGATCGACAGGCAAGGCATCGCTGGCTTACTCTTCGCCGACGTTGACAAAGTTGTGGCCCATCTCATGGCGGAGAACGACCGTGCCGGAGGTTTTGGAGCTGCGAGAGGCGAGAAGCGAGAGGCGAGATCGATGCCGCAGACAGGGAGGGCAATGTCAGCGGCCACTCGGTATCATTCGCGATTCGCAATGTCGATCGCAGGCGGCTGGACCTACCGTGTAGAGATCGTAAACTCGCCCCCGAGTCCGCCGTAATATTCGTCGTTGGCGATCAGCGAAGGAAAGTCGCAAGCGTGCGGTCCAGTCAGCTTGCAGATCTTTCGAGCAACCTGTGGCTTGGAGCTGCGTAGCGACAGTAGCAATACCAAAGAATGTCTGGGTGTTACTGCTGGGAAGCTGCAGTCGCTGGCTTTCAGCAGCGTTATGTGCGGCGCCAGAAGGAAGAGAAAACATGGACTCGGCTACTTACCAGTAGATTCCACGGAGCTCAGTGCCTAGAGCCAAAGCGAATAACAAATGCGATCAGCATCTCTGGGCCTGCCGCACATGAGTCTGATATGGACAGGGTGTATCGACCGCTCTGGAAGTTGATATTCTGGAGACTGACGCTCTGGGTGATATCTGGGCGAGCTGATACGCTGCCGCCATGCTACGACTGCGTTCGACTCTCTGTTGTCCAGGCATCCGAGACAATCACACCAACCCGAGAGACCCTTGCGACATACCATCACGATAGAGTCCAAAGGTTGTGTCCTTGGGCTTGCCACCGACTCCGATGCCGCTCTGCGCAGAGGGTGCATACACTGCCCAGATGTTGAACAGCGGACGGACGGAAGCAAAGGTTTCTCCGATCCACATGTCGTGGATGAGACGAGTCATGTCGTCGAAGAATCGATCGCGCTCCTTGGAGGTGTATCCATCGCCCTACCGAGTCACACATATATCCAGATAGGAAGGAGAGATGTATGTGTGTCAGGATCGTCTGCATGAATGGCTGGGCTGACGACTGCATGAACGGTCGGCAGCCGCTCGAATGGTTGGGTGCCTGAATTGCGCTCCTGGCTGACCGGGCAGCGACAAGGAAACGCCGCACGACATCCCCTGCATACTCAAGTGCCGTACCATCAGGACGACATCGATGCGGTTCTTGGGATCGCCGCCGTCGATGAGCTTAATCTAGCGGTGGTCCAAGTGTCAAAGAGAAAGAGAAACAGCGAGTGAGCAGAGCAGAGCAGAGTAGCGCAGAGGTTTGGCGATAAGTGACGACGTAAGCAGGACCAGAAGTAGGGCCAGGGGCTGCGAGCACTGGCCAGGCCGAGACTTACGACTTCGGGCTTATCCTTGAGGTCCATGACATCAAAGTCGCCGTCATCCCACTCGTCGACGACGTTGTGGCTGGAGCAGAGAGCCTCGATGGCGGCGTCGAGCTTCTCTCTGTCGGGCTCGGTCAGACGGAAGAGAATGCGGTCGTCCTGGCGGCGGTGTGGGGCATACAGATGGCCGTCCTCGACGACGACCGGGAGCGTCAAGAGGCGATCCTGGTCCAGACGTGGGGGATTGGCTGGGCCTCGAAAGACGACCGAGCACTGCTCCTGAGCAGGATCCAAGATCACGTCGGCGCGGACCCAGACGTCCGAGCGCGGATGATGCAGGACGGGATTGAAGGCGAGCCCGGGGTGATCATCTTGAACGACGAGATCGTGGTGGTGGTGGTGGTTGTGGTTGTGGGCCGATACGGCCAGGACCATGGCGGCCCAGAGCAGCCAGCGCTTCATGGTCGTGCAGCGAAGATGAGGAGCGGGATGGATCAAAGCTGTGCAAGGAGAGAAGGCCGATCTACATGAGAATAGCGTGGGTCAGCAAAGCCAGACGAACGACAGAACGACAGAACGACAAAACGACAAGGCAGCATGATCGTACCGGCGGATTGCGAGCGGCAAGTGTCGATCCGTCGGCATCCGCCCCTCCATCTTGCTTTTATACCCTGGCCCGATCGACCCCGGAAGATGCTCCCACGCGATCGCCGGGTGGGTCAGCAGTCGGGCGGTGGGCGACATTCTTGGTCGCTGGGGACAACAAACCCCATGCCTCCGTCCAGCACAGCCAACCATTCTCCCTCTATTCTCTCACTCGCTGTCTGGCCTGAAGGACGCCGTCCCTGGGCGACAGTCAGAGTCGTCCGGAATCACTCTGAAGCAGTTCACGAGTACTCCATTTGTCGACCAGTGACCCGCTTCTCCCTCCATCCCCTTTGTCATTCACCCGCCATTCGGTCGGGGAAGCGACTCTCCCCCCCCCCAGCCCGCTCTTGCCCGGGTGGCCCCTCAATCCGCTCTTGGTCCCCATGAGCTTGTCTGCAACGACAGAGGCAGTGTGTTCTGTGAAGCCCAAGTATCACGCGGGAAGGGAGGGGAGACCCAAGATCGGTTGCGGTCATAGTCAGGAGCATTGTTGTCATGGCCAAGAATCTGACGCCCAGTCGAGCCCCGGGACGGGCCAAGCAGGAGGGTTCATATGCGGAGGGCCACCGATTCAGCTGGAAAACTCCAGCGACAGACCAGGGACCGGCTGTGCCGGATCGTCCGTGTCCATGGCCAAGACCTGGTCCAGGATGTTCTGCAAGTGGTTCGGGAAGTGATCCGTCAGCATCGTCACCGAGATGGTGATCTCTTGAAAGTCGCTCTGCTGGGCCCAGACGGGTCGGTAAACGACAGCGGGACTGTCGGACGGCTCGTGGGGCCCTCCGGTGCGGCTGTCCAGCAGCTGTCGCTCGAGATCGCCGTTCGAGGGACGGCTCAGGCCTGTGCTTTCCCGGCCGGTGTTCTGTCGACTGGCCATCTCCTTCACAAAGTAGATGATGCGGCCGGGCATAAACGTTTGGATCTCGCCGCGGGCATGGCGCAGGGCTTGGGGGTGGTGCATGTCCTGGCCCGGCAAGTCGTCCACAGACAGCGTCGAGTGCAGCCGACGCACCGACTGCTCCTGCTCCTCCGAAATCGATCGGTTGAATTCCTCAAGGGTGCTGGCCTGGCTGAGGCCGTCTTCGATCCCGTAGAGGCCAGACCCTTCGAACTCGTCTTCATCGTCGTCGTCGCTCCAAAGCGCTCGTCGGAGTCGGGCCAGACGGTGTCGGCGGTACATGGAGCGGCAGCACTCGGTCACGATGAACGAGTTCAGGACATGGACCTTGGGATAGTGGCAGTTCCGCAGGAAACGTCCGATCTGGTGCTGCAGGTAGTTGACCGACCGCCACGACAGCCGCGGCACTGCATCGGCACCGAGCACAACTGAGGTCACGAATCTTTCAAAATACGGCAGTGCTTCCCTGGTGCTCAGGCAGCCCGGCGGCGCATAGGCAATGCATGTTGCTTGGGGGAAGTGCGAGATCCTGAGCAAGTGGCAGAGAAGCGTTGCAACGCCCTGGCACAAGCACGATCGAGCGTTGATGGTCGAGAGTGGACCGTGAGAATAGTTGGGATGTGAGTGAGTATTCGGGGAGCATTGCTTGGGCGCCGGCAGTCCGGGAATCAGCAAGCAAGGCACTGCCGTCACGTACAGAACGTCAGGAGCCCTTTCCGCCGCATCCCCCTCACATTATCCAAGTACCCGCCACTCCTGTGTCGGCCCAGGCATGGCTCACACCGTTGATATCGGGACGACAGCATCCAGACTACTTACGCCACCAAGGGAGTGTCCGCAGCAAACAAGCTTGTAGCTCGAATACCGGGCAGATGCAAAGATCGGCAGGAGCAGATTGAGCCGCTCAATTTCATCGTAAATGTTTTTTGCCGTCTGCAGCATGCCTGCATGCGCTTGTGCCGACCCAGACAAGCCACCGGCCTGTGAAAGCGGCGGTCGGCCGGCTTCCAGATCGTCATCGCTGGGGAAGGAGAAGGGAGCCAAGTCACAGTGCAGATTGACCAGACAGTCCGCTGTCGATAGGGTGCCTCGGATGGCAATCACAACGGCGCCTTTCTTGTGGTCAAAGCAGATGTAGTAGGGCGACCGGAAGAGCCCGTTGTCTCCCGAGAAGTAGATCAGATCCGGATGGCCTCCATGCCCGCCGCGCTCGTCAGGAAGGGGTGGCGGATGCCCAGGAACGCAGCAGCACGGCCAGCCGACGTTGCCGAGATGGGTTTGAACGTTGCGTGAGACGTGGGATGCGGCTGAGGACCGGCGGGTCGGGCACAGGACCTCAAAGATGCGGGTCGGGAAGCGCTCAAACAGATACAGCGGAAGGCCGTAGATCGACAGGGCGTACTGCATGTAGTGTGCAGCATCGGCAAGCTCATGAAGCCGGACGGGCGGGCGCTCTTCGGAATAGTTGCTTCCGACCTGGGCGCTGAGCCGCTCTTGCATGCGCTGACGGATCTTTTGCGAGCGGCGGACCAGGATCAGCCCAACGAGGATGTCCGAGGGCACTGTCTCGGAGTCTTGGAAAAAGTCGGCGATGGCTTTCGCAAACGACGAGAGAAGATCGCCCGAGGTGCTGGCGGATTGTGATTGCGAAGCGACGGCCTTGCGGTGTCCAAAGCACAGGACGTAGATCCAGAAGCGCCACTGGCTCTCGGCAGAGGCTTGGCTGACCGGCTGCGGCGATGTTGACCTCATGAAGAGACCCACCATGACGACAAAGAAGATCAGGTATCCAAGGATGGTGGCGAGGGTGATGACCTGGGTGATCGGGAGGACGGGAATGGCAGCATCGGATCGACGGAGTTGAATCGATGGTGGCCGAGCGGTGATATCGGATGCATAATGTCAGAGCGATAGATTGGGAAAAGGTATCAGACGCATGTGTCGAAGATATGGTATCGGGTGCATAATGCCGGAGCGATGGCTGCAGAGCGAAATGTCGAGCGAGGGCATCAGGGGTGCCAGCCACACAGCGGATCGGCGACGGCGTGCTGCTCTGGGCTTGGATTTGAGCGATATCGACAAACCTCAAAGTAGAGGACGGGAATGCCACCCGCCTCGCAAGCGATTCCGGGGTGGCCAAAGATGATCAAAAGCGCAAAGAGCTGCAGCAACTGCAGATGCAAGAGCAAGCAGGCATCAGTTCCGGACAACTGGGCGACGGCACGATGCAACAGGCAAGGCCAGGACAGGGATACGTACAAAATCGCAGATGGAGAAGAAGGTGTGGATGTAAATCCACTTTCTGTTGGAATCGGCGTGAGGCATCGGCGTTCCAGTGTTAATCTGCAGGCAGCGGGTGCTGTCTTGGCTGGCCAGCAAGTGTCGCTCTCTGGACCGGCATTCGGCAGTGGCCCTCGTCTCCATCGACAGCGATTCTTGCCATCTTCTGCCTCACGACATGCTCGGCATCCCATCCCGTCGACTGCGTCTTGTCCAGAGTGCCTACCGGATCGGCAGCCGGGGGATCTCGTTGGCCACGGTGCCTCGCAGCGAGACTGTGGCGACAAAATATTCGGTGCAGACCAGGGCCAGCAGCGTCGGCAGCAGCAGCCAGTTGAAGGCCGAGAGGAGCGGGTGCGTGCATTCATGAACGGCCAGAGGATAGAGCAGCCACAGATGCACCACGGCTCGGAACGAGTGGATGGCTATGCCGTACAGCGCCGAGAAGATGAGGTCGTCGGAGGCGATGGGCCACCGGCGTCCAAAGATCAGCAGGGCGGGCATGGCAGGGGTTGCGCTTCAGCGGGCAGGAGCGTGCTTGCTGTTGGAGACAGACGGAGGAGATGCAGGCTCGGGCGCTCCGGAGATTTGAGCAGTCGACGGGGACTCGGGCGAGCGATGGAGATTCAAGCAGACAGGAACAGGACAGGACGACAACGCGGAATGACATGTGCCCCTGGCTGAATCAATACCGCTGCGCACAACAGGTGATTCGGCGAATGCATTCGATCGGCTGAACATCTCTGGTGCACTTTTGCGAAGCCAAGATGCGGATGTATTCTCGGCACTCGATGCGCATCCATTGCCATCGGGGCACCGACCAGGGAGGCCACCGCGAACTGCTTCTGGACCAAGATGTCGTCTGTACAGCGGTATCATCTATCAAGTGGTATCATCTGTGCAGCGGTATCATCGATCAAGTGGTATCATCTGTGCAGAGGTATCATCTATCAAGTGGTATCATCTGTGCAGAGGTATCATCGATCAATTGGTGTCATCGCGACGGACACCGAGCATCAACCTCAGAGCGTCTCCATCCATTCACTCCTCGCATTACATGATATCGCCATCTCATCACATCTCTCATCACATCCATCTCTCATCGCATCCATTCCTTTATCACATCCATCCCGCCCTGCGTCCCCAAGGCCAGTCCGCCGAGCCAAGGCGCCAAGGCCTCGATCCTTGCAATTGGGCGCAATGCGGCCCCCCACGTGAACATTACTTTCGCGGCTGTCCGCTTCGCTGTGCTGCATCGTCGACCGCCGATATCATCTCGCCTCCCCCCCCCATCTGTCGCCCGCAAAGAAAGCCGCCGCTGCTATCTCTGTCTGCGCTTGCATCCGTTCTCTGCGGTCATCCTCAGCGCAGGTCTTCCTACACCCACTCGCTATCGGTCTACATCGTCCCTGCAGCCGACCCCCCAGCGGCCGCTTGCCCCACTATTTCCTCGCGGTCCTTCCCAAACCCCACTCAGTCGTCTGTCCATCGCAAGCCTCGCTCTGTCCTGAGCTTCTCTCTCTGTCGTTAGCCGCTTGTCCAAGCTCGCTGTGTTGTCCACCATGAGCCAGCATCTTCAATCACCGCCATCGAGCCTCGAGAGCATCTCCTTCCCGATATCCTCAAGCGACGGCACCCCAACCCCCGCATCGGCCTGCGCGCTGGTATCGACCGAGGCCGCCCTGCGCTCGCTCATCATGGCTGCCAACCTTTCGCAGTACCGAGGCATCCCGCTCAAGGGCCAGTTCAGCGAGGGCTGGGGCAGGTCGGTGTGTGCGACCCTGGAGCAGTATCCCAATCTCGCCCGGCTCGACTTTGAATGCGTCCATCACTCGTTCTCCCGATACAAGTCCAATCTGCAGGTGCTTGGCCACTACCAGTACAGCATCCTCGATCTCCGGACGGCCCTGACGGACCTGTTCTACCGACACCTGGGCCACTGGGGCTCCACTCCGACGGCCGTCATCATCTCGCGGCCCCCCGAGACGATAACGCTGCTGATCGTGCCCAAGCCCGGGTATATGCAGCCCTTCCGGCCCTTCTCCGTCCTCTCCTTCAACAACAGCACCAACACCGATACCCTGGGCATCCAGCGCGAGAGTGCCCTCAACGTCTCCAAGGTCCGGCTATCGGAGAAGCTCCACTCGCTCAAGGTCAAGCACCAGCTCGTCCAGCCGACCCCAAAGAACCGCTTCGGCCATCAATTCGCCATCTTCGATGCCGCGCCGCGCCTGCCGGCCCAGCCCGCTCCCTATATGCTCTTTATCGACCAGCTTGAAGAAGTCGTCGCCAGCCTGCAGGCCCTGTTTCCGCCCAACGACCCCCTTGCCGAGGAGGGCCTGTCCTTTGACCAGCGGTCTGACATCGATCGCTACCAGTTCCTGCTCCTCAACTCGGTCAAGCTGACCTTCCTGGCCCTTTCCGAGAAGGCCATGGCCGAGCTCAAGAAGGGCGTCCCCATCGACGCAACCAACCAGCTCTTTGACGACGCCCGGGAGGACATTGTCTTCCAGGCCGAGCTGAAGGACTTTGCTCATATGGTCTCGGAGGAAAAAGTGCGGTTCTCGCCTGTTGCTCCGGCGGGCGAGCCCATCTTCAGCACAGCGGCGGCTTGATGGCGGCGCACCCTGCGCGCTAGTGTCGCTGTGCGGCTGAGTGCCCGGATGCGCCGCTGTTTGCCGACAAGGACTCAGTGGGGTTGCGAAGGAAGACCTGGATATGCCCTGGGATCCTTTCGCCACTGTTTGGAATCTTGCCGCACCCGCTTGGACATCGGCTGTGGAGCGCCGCCTGCGTAACGATGCCTCTGCACTTTTGCTCGCTTGGGCACTTGCGGAAACACCTGGTCCCGCCTGCCATGCGCGGTCGGTGGGTCGATAGAATCGCATTTCGCTCCCCCTCTCTCTTTCTCTCTCGGTCTGTCTTTTCCTTGTGTCTTCCTTCCGTATGTATGCAATCGTTCCAGTCGACATTGTGTCATGAACAACCTCACGTCTGGTTACAACCACCACCCCCTTCATGTCTGTTTTTTTTTTATTATATATTTCACTTAAAAGCTATCAAGGCCTGGTCGGCCCTAGCAGTACTTGGGGGAAAGAAAAAGAAAAAGAAGGAGAAAAATAACAAGGGATGGAATACTCATAGGCCTAATGGGCAGTTTGCGTTCGATGAAAGCTATATGCCCTCATCTCTCGCTCTGCTTCGACCATGCCGCCTATCGCCTGGGGGGTTTCCACCCCGCCTTGGCGATGATCAGCGTCTTGAACACTCTTCGGAGTGTTCGCCACAGGAGATGGACATCTGGGTCTTGCCAGTCGAACATTCTCATGCCATCCAGCTCGTAGTAACCCACTACGTTCGTCAGGTCCAGGAGCTTATCGATCGGACCGACCTTTTCGTGGCCGCTTTCTTGCCACTCGGGGTGCCGCAGCTTGAGCTCGTCCACTATCCGTTGCCACGAGCCGCCTCTTCCGACGCAGCTCTGGGTGTGGGTCCGGCACATCGCGACGAACTCTCCTCGGCTCTTCGTGCAGGAGATGCACAGCCGATAGTGGCCATACGGGTGTCCGGGGAAGGCACCGAGGGTCCATCTTACCATCATGTTGTGATAGTATCGATCTCTCTTGGGCCCTCGCTCGGCCCACAGTCCCGACATGGTCGTCGTCACGGTGCGGGCCGAGGTCAGTTCCTTTGACCTGTCGAAGCCTTGCGCGTCATCGATGTGAATCTGCAGCTTGACTGGTGGCCCTGGGAGCTGGTAGTAGCCATTCCTGAACAGCTCCTTCATCGGGTAGTCCGGCTGGCACTGTTCTTTCAGCACGATCAGCTGCCGCCAGTACTCGTCGAGGTAGAACTGGGAGCCGAGGGATGCATCCATCAGGTTGGGCTGGATGCGGGAATATCTCAACACCATCGAGACCATCTTGTCGTTGTGGTCCAGACGGTCTTCCCAGACGGCTCGGTTCTGGAGGGCCAGCTGCTTGAGGCGGTTGGGCAGGGTGATGAGTCCGCATCCGAGGTGCATCGCTCCATAGGATGTGTTCCGCACCACTCTGAAGAGTCGGGTCAGACAGTGCATCTGTGCTCGTCTGAGTATCACGGCTTGCTGCTTCGTGAGCACTTCGAGGGTCAGTCCATACTCGAGCATGGGCCGAACGAAGGTCTTGAACACCCTCGTCAC